>NC_041691.1:802239-1116903 GCF_900005765.1 Plasmodium relictum
GAAATAATGCATAATTATTAAATAATTTATAAAAATAATTTTTTTCATTTTATATCCTAATTTATAATTTTTTTATAATACCTATTGAAGGTTTGTTTAATAATTTGGGAAAATCCATTTTATTAAATTTGAAATAAATTTAAATTTTAGAAAGGGTATAATATGTAATTTATTTTTATATTTTTTTAAAAAACAATATATTTTTATTATAATTTATATATGTATATATATAGTGATATATTTTATTCCAATAAAACAAAAATATACATACTTTTTATTTTATAAACTTTATTTCTTTAAAATAGAAAAAATCAATAATTATAAAATTTTTATTTTTTTAAATTGTTTTAAAAAATTTTTTTTAATAAATAATGCAATTTTTTTTCTAATCGTTTTTCATTTTTTTAAAGAAGCTATAAAAAATTAAATATCAGACATTAAAAATTTTTATTTTATACATATTTAAAAATTAACAAAATTAAAACTGTAATAAAAAATAAAAATTAAAATAAATTATTAAAATTAGTTACATTCAATTAAAATGATATTATATTTTATTTAAAAAAAATAAAATAAAATAAAGCGTATATAAAAATAAAAAACTAAATATGCTTAAAAATATTTTATCATTTTTATTTTTCTATTATGTATATGTATAGTATATGTAATTCAAAGAATAAAAAAATTTTAATAAGATTTTTTTTTTTTATATTTAAAAAAATATTATGAAATATTTTCATATTAATAAACTTATTTTAATTTAGAATGATTTTACAATTGAACTTATTATTATTTCATTTTTTTTTTAATTTTTTTTTTATTCTTTGCATACATAAATATGTAAACTAAATAATTTTTTTATAATATTAGAGAGAAATTTTTTTTTTTTATATAAGCTTATTTTTATATCTTTTTTTTTTTTTTTTACACTTATTTTAGTAATTTTTTTTTTAAATGTAAGGAATAAAGATTTTACTATATATATATATTATTTAATTCTTTTTTTTTTTCTTAAATTAATAATAAAATGGAGGATATTTTAAATGAGATAATTTCATTAAGTGAAAAAAAAAGAGAAGAAAAAGAGGAAAACAAGAAAAAAAAAAAAAAAAAAAATTTTAAAGATGATGACACTTACAATTATTGTGATGCATCAACTAATTGTACAGTTGATGATATAAATACAGAAAAAATAAATATATTTAGTAAAATAATAAATGATAATAAAGGAAATGAATCAGATATGTATAAAGATATTGAAAAAAATGTTGATGAAAATACTCCTTTATTTCAAAATGAAAATACATTAAACACATATTTACTAAATGTAAATGATATAAACACTAATATTTCTAATATTTATAAAAATATTGATAAAATAAATGTTATAAAAAAAAAAATAGATTTAAATATATATGATAACGAAAAATTATATAAAAAAGTGAATTTAATAATAAATGATTCGGAACAAATCGTTGAACATATAAAAATAAAAATTAATGAATTAAATAATGAAAATAATGAATTTGAAAGAAGCAGCAATATGATCAGTGAAATTAAATTGCGAATAAATATATTTATTGACGTTGTAAATAAGTACAAATGTTGCATAAATAAATATAAAAATATATGTAATCAATATTATGAATATGTAAATAAAAATATAATTAAGCATTATAAATTGATACATCCCAACTTAAACGATCATAATATACATAAATTATTAAAACAGAATAATCACAGTATAGAAGATTTTTTAAATATGAATAAAACATGCCAAAACAATAATATATATTATACAAATGTGGAACAAATAGAAATAGAAAAAATAAAAGAAAAATACAATGAATTAAAAAATCTTGAGAAAAGTATATTATCATTGAATGAATTATATATTGAACTAGCATATGTAATAAAAAAAAGAAAAAACGTTATTAATAATATTGAAAATAACGTATTTCAAGTAAAAGAATATACAGAAGATGCTTTGACAAACATAATAGAAGCAAAAAAATATAATGCAATGATTAAACAAAAAATTATGTATTTTAGTATTTTTCTTTTAATAGTCGCTTTTATTATTTTATTTCCAATTTTTTTTAATTTTACACTGTTTTAAACTTTTATTTATAAACATGTTTATTACACATATATATATATTCATTTCATCATTTTTCCATTTTAAAATTATTGATTTTATAATTATTCATATTAAAATTATCTCTTTTTTTTTTTTTAAATTGTTTAGAATTTATATCTTTTCTTTAGAAAAGAAAAGTTTTTATATTTTAAGTAAAATATATAACGTATTTTTATCTAATTGAATAATAAAATTAAAATATTTAAAATTTTTTTTTTTATTATTTAACTTTTATTTTTTTTTTTTTTGACTAATTTTAAGGCAAAATGTTGATTAATATTTTTGTTTCTGTGTATATACATAAATAAAATAAATAAGTTGTAAACGATTATTAAGAATTTTCTTTTTTTTATTAAATATAAAATTTATTAATAAATTAAATTATATCTTTATTAAATGTCAATTTTTTTTAATTATTTGAAAAAAATAAGAGAAATAATGAAGATATGAACATTTTGAATTTTTTTTTAATTTGCATTTCCATTAAAAAATTAGCACTAGTGCCATTTTATATATGAATTGTTTTTTTTCATTAATTTAATATTATTCAATTTATTTTTTATGAATAAATAATAATAATAGTATAATATTATATATATAAAAGAAAAAAAAAGTAAGAAAAAATATATAAAAAAGATAAATACAATAAGAATATAAAAATATTTGAAACAAATAACATATATATATATATATATACTTCAATATTGCAATAATTATACAAATACTACTAAAAATTTGACAAAAATTAAAATATAGAGATAGGAATAAAAATTTTAAAGCTTTTAATATTTTAAAAAAATATAAAAATAAATATATGTATTATATATATATATAAATTAATGTTAAGAATGTGTAACATGAATAAACAAAAAAAAAAAATTAAAAAAGTACTAGACATATTTATAAGTTAGAATTATATTCATCATATATATCTAATATTAAATCTCTTAAAAGAATAGGTGTAAATATCTTTTTTAAAGGATTTTCATCAATCATTTGTTTTTGATAGCATTCACAAATAAAACAATATAAAACGGTATCGGCTAAAGTAGATATAGTTGTAATAAAATAAGATGTTATTATTCCACACAAAATACCAATTACCTGAAAAAAGAAAAAGTTATTGAAATATATATGAAATAAAAAAATAAAAAAATAATAAATTATTTTGTTCTTTTGCATATACAAATGATGCAAAAAATGGATTAGGAACAAAATTTGGTGAAAACAAATCACTATATCTTTGAAAATTATTAAAAATCTAAAAAAAAAAAAGAAATAATAATAATAATAAATAAAAAGTTATTATTACGTGAAGTATAATATTAGTATAATAATGATAATAAAATAAATTTATATATTTTCTGTTTTACATTAAATGATAAAAATGTCATAATCATGGTAGTGAAGCAGGGAAATATTATATTCAGTATGTAAGTTGTCTAAAAAAAAAAAAATTAAAAAAATAGAAAAAAAAATGTATTTATTTTTATAATTTATTTAAAATTCTTTTAAAAAATTCTTTATTTACTCCATGTAAAGATGCTGCTGGCGAAGTAGAATTAATTAGCTTTTTTGATGAAGTATCACAAGCAAATAAATAAGGATATGATGTCATAGACATCTGAAAATATAAATGAAATAAAATTTTATATTAATTTTATAATATTTTATCATTTTTTTTTTTTTTTTATTTTACTGTAATTTTCTTTTTCATGTAAATATTATATATTTTTATAATTTTCTTTTTTTTTCATTTATATTTTTTGTGATTAAAAAAAATAACTTACTTCACAATAAGCGGACATTGTATGCAAATCAATGAGCTTAGAAACAGGCCTTAATATAAAATCTATAACATGAAAATTAAAAAATATTTATATATAATATTACTCTTAACAGTATGTTATTAAAATGATAATAATTAATATTATATTATTTTATTTTTTTTTATTTACAAAATCTTTCCTTTAGGTTATGAATTAAATCATTGAAAAAAAAAGGGAGAGATAAAGTACTATTAGCCCAAAAGAACAAAACACGTAGAAGTTTAATGGATAAGTTAATAAAACTTGATAAAACTAGACTACCAAAATGATAATCTAGAATTGTTTCTAAAAAAAAAAAAGAAAAAGAAAAAATAAATAAATGTACAAATAAATAAAAAAAATTTTAAATAAATTTATAAGGATATCTTGTTTTATTTTAAAATATAAAAAATTACTCATGGTTTCTCCCACATTTATATTTTTATGGAAACGAACTTTATCACTAAAATACCACACAGCTCCTATAAATATAAATATATACATATATACATATGAAATTCTTATATTTAATCAAACGTTTAAAATAAGAATTAGTTGAATTACCTAGATAGCTTATGGCAAATTGGTTTAAAGATTGTAATATTTCGCAAACAAAAAAATATAAATATATCCAAAATCTAAAATAAAAATGAATAAATTTAATTTTTTTTTACTTTTTCTTTACTATATTATTTTTTATAAATTTTTTTTTTAATAATTCTTATATTTCTTTACATAGAAAAAATATATGATGTTTTGAAATAATAAAAAAATTTTTGGAGGGATACTATTTCACTATTTCCATTAGAATCTAATTCCAAATTTAACTATAAAAATAATAGAATAAGAAATCGTATATATATTTTTTTTTATAATCTTCTATATAATATCTTAAAATATGTATGTTTGTAATTATTGTTATTGTAAATTACCCTTTTTTCATAAAGTGATCCAGCTGTCATTATGTATATGTAAGTATAAACCCAAATAAGAAACCATGCCAATGATATAATTGTAACTATAACTGGTGCATATAGTATATTAGATATATTGTATATAAAATTTAAACAAATTCCTATTAATTTGGATGTATATTTATATGTATTTCTATATATAAATATTATAAATAGTGATATTATTCCATGAAGTAATATTATGAAACATATTAGAATAGAAATAAAATAATGATATGAAAAAAGGGATCCCTTTAATGGATTAAATAATAGATATAAATGTTTATGAATGAAATATATAGGGAAGCATATCATAGAAGCAAGAAATAATATTAAAAACAAATGAAAAGATGGGGTTGGTAGATGATATAAGAAAAGTAAGTAGATAAAAGATAATATTGTAGTAATCAAAACGAAAATAACTACAAAATATAAAGAATTATGAAAGGAAAACAAATTAACGAACGTTTTATATCTATTCGTAAAGATTATATTTACGACTTTCTCCCTTAATGATTTATCCTTAGGAAAGCATATATTCATTATATTAGTAGTATCATAATATGGTGAATTTAAAGAATATTCTACATACAAATTATTATTTGAACTTTTCGTGTAATCACTATAAACTACATTTGTTGTAGTATTCCCCTTTTTATCCATAACAACTTTTTTTTTATTCTTATCAGAAAATAAATAAGAATCATCAAAAAATCCTTTATTTTTATTATTTTTATTTGTATCCTCATTTAAATATATCTTCCTTTTGGAAGTATCATCAGATGTTGGGCATGATTCTAAGCATTTCCCATATTTATTTAGTATTTCAGGTTTTGATGTTTTAGGAGATAATGGAAAATATAAATATTTATTTTGTTTTAAATCGCTTCCACATGTCTTTCCATTATAATTCATACCATATAATATACGAGCGTATTTTCCGTAATAAAAATAATAAAATACAATAATTAATAAAAAGGATACGTATGAAACAAAATAACCAGCATACTTTCTATCTGTGTGCATCCTTTTCTTCCCATCTATATTTCCATTACCCATATTTGGTATAGGATCATTTGGATTCCCAGCAATATATGTTAATGGAGTTCCAAGAGGTATATGCTCACTTGCATTATTTATATTATCACAATTAATATTATTTTCGTATAAATTATAATAATCTTGAGTATTAATTTTCATATTAGTTCCATCTTCCACCTCTTCATTCAATGCTTCATATTCACTTTGTTCTTTTACGTTAGCGTAATTCATAATTAAATTATAGTATATACTAAAAGAAAACTGAATATTTATTTAACATCAAAAAATATAAAAAATTCTATCTTAATAATAAATTATATATTGTACTCCTCTTTAATTATAAAGATATTAATTTTTGCATAGAAAAATTAGAATATTTAGTAGTAATTATTTGGACAAGTAATAGAATATGAAGTTAATTTTTTTAATCTGAATTTTTTATGTTTTTTTAAAAAATATTTTTTTTTTTTTTTTTTTTGTTTTACACTTTTATCTGCAAAAAAATTATTTTAAAAATATTTTTTTATAAGTCTCGTTTTACGTACTAATTTAATTTGTTTTATTTTTGTGTACTCATTATATATTAAAAAAATAGTAGATATTTATTAAATTTAATAATTTTTTTTACTTTTAAATATAAATAATAATTACAATTATAAAAAAAAATGAATTATCAAAAGTATTATAATATATATTATATGTATATATATATATATATATATATATACTAATTATAAATTTTCAATAGTTTAGTTCATAAAATAATTTTTTATAAGAACAATATAATATTAGAATATGACATTAAAAATAAATTATGAATATAATTAAAAAAATAAAAAATTAAATGTGTTAATCTAATTTCACTGCTTATTTTTTTATATAATGATATTGTTTTCCATTAAAATGGGTACACATTTACTGAAGTATATAATGCATTCTAAATATATATATATATATATATATATATATATATATATATATATATATATATATATATATATATAACCAATAATTTTTTTCACAAAAAAGAATTACTGAAATAAAAATAAAAAACCAATTACTTATCTATCTAAAAGTTATTTATAAATACAACAAACATTCTTCATGTTGTTACATAAAAAAAAAAAAGAAATATAACAATCAAAAATTATGCTTATCTAAGAAAATGTCAGTTAGTGTATTTTTATAACTTGCTTTTTCTAAACAATTAATTATATTAGTATACACAATTCTTTTTAGATATATGAAACAATGAAAATAATATTATTTCTACTATTAGTTTATAAAGTATATTTTTTTGTAACTGCGATTTTTTTTTTTTTTATTTCTGAAAAAATGTAGAAAAATATAATATATGATTTTAAACTAAAAAAGGAAAAAAAAAATCTTAAAGTTACTAATTACTCTATAAATTTTATTACTTTTTTTTACATTATGTGTTTTTTAAAATGTGTTATCTAAATTCAAGGATATATTCTATTAATTTTATTTAAATGTATTTGTATGTATAAATTTAAAAAAATGTGATATTTCAAACTTATGTGCACATTTAATTAAAAAAAAAAAATAGCATTCTACGTCTATTGTGCAATATTTTTAAGTAGTTTAAAAAAAAAAAAATTATTGTTTGTTCAGAAAATTATTCGACACGCATACGCATATATATATTTTTTTATTTTTTATCTTTGTATATTTGTGTGCAAAAAATTATGACTATTATATTTTGTGTGCGCATATTCTATACTAACATTTATTGTATCATTATTAATTTCAAAATATGAAATGCATATTTTTTTTTAACATTTTAATGTGTGTACGAAAAAATTTTTTTTTTTTTTTTTTCTCATCATTTTAAATAAAATACAGCAATGTTATTCCAATTTTGTTTGAGTATTTTCATGAAAATTTTCTTAAATATATGTTATTTTATTTTTTCTTTATTTCATATATTTTATAATTTTTTAGAGTAAATTTATATGAGAATTGTGTAAATTTTCAAATAAAAAAAAAGATTTCATATTATAATAATAAGCAGTAATTTTTGTACATATTGAATATTTTAAAAATATATATTTTTATAGAAAGCATATTTGAAACATTTAGAAGTTTTCTTAATTATATTAATATTTATATTGGATGATTTATATATTTTTTTGTTACGTTATTTCACTATGTTCTAATTACCTTGATAATAAAGTATATTCTTTGATTTTTCATTCTCTCTTTTATATAATTTTTAAAGGATTAAGAGAAAAAAAAAAAAAATTAAATTATTAAAGTTAATAGGAAAAAACTATAATAAAATTATTTTTAATTTTTTTTAATTTTATTACTAATTTTATTTATAAGTAATTCGAATACTAAATATATATATATATATATATATTCTTTTAAAATATTAATAATGATCTTTCCTACTTTAATTCTCTAAATTTAGCAATTAGTATTGCTTCTTAAATAGTTATATGAGTTATTTAGATATTTTTTTTAGAAAAAAATAATGTATTCATAAGATCAAGCAAATTTTTTTTTCTCTAATTTGTTTAACAAAGAATAATTTCGTTAGTTATTTTTGATAACGTGTAGTTTCAAATTATTTAAAATGGTAATTCTAGATATTTTTGTTATATACATTTTTTAATTTTAAAAGTTTTATTTCATAATATGAAGAACATTTTTAATTATCACTTTATGCCGTATATTCATATATTTCATTTAAAATAAATATTCTATAATTTCCTAGTAAAGTAATTATGTTACTGCACATGCTTATATTTACATGTTATCTAAATATACCTAATTTTTTCGAGTTAATTTTAAATATATATCATTTTTAATTATAATTTCTTTAAATTATATCGTTGATATCATTTTTATTAGGATCTAAATTATTAATATTATATATATACAAGATATTAAATTATTATATAAAACAATTTCAAAAATATTTATGCTTTTTTTTTTAAGTTATATGTAAAATGAAAAAAATATTTAAAACTTTTAAACAAAAAAAAAAAAAAAATTATTATATATAAATCTTTTCGCTAAAAAAAAATATGCTTAATAGAAAAATTTATATAATAAAAAAGTATATTATTCTAATTTAAAAATTTATATTATTTTAAAAGAATAACCAAAAAATTATTAAAAAAGAAAAAAACAAAATTTGAAAAGAAACTATTTACAACTTATCAAAAGAAATATATTTATATAAGGAAGAAACAGATATAATCAAGAGGAGATTTATTTGATGACAAAAATACAAAATTTATGATATTAACTACATATATACAAAAAAAAAAAAAAAGGTTACTAAATTTTTGAATTATAAAAATATGAATACCTTATTTCAGTATCTTTTTAATTTATTGATTCATATTGCTTTAATTTTTTTTTTAATTTAAGAACATAACCACATAGCATGATTACAATCATAAAAATTATAATAGAAAGAGATATTAGTAGCATTTTATAAATTTCATATTTTCTGTAAAAATAAAAATAAAATAAAATTAAAATTACAATTATAATAAAACATCATAATTAGAGTGAATACAAAAGTTTATATCTATATCTATATATATATATATGGATATATAATAACCTTAAATTTATATATTTAGGAAAAAAATTAACTTGATAAATCATATATCCTTGAGTCCAACTCACATTATCAGTTTCATTTTTTAGTTTGCTATTCTTAGTATGTATTTTTTTCTTTTTATAATTGTCTATATCTGTATTATCATAGAAATAATTAGTATTACTATATTTATATTTTCCATTTTGCTCAGTTTTACTTAAATCTGAATAAAATTTTGACTTTATTTTTTTTTTCTTATTATGATGAATTTTTTTAGGAAAAATAAATTTTAGAATTTTAGATACAATAAAATTACCATTTAAAATATCCTTTATTTCTTTTACATTTTCATTACCACTTTCATCTTCAATTGCATCACCAGTTTCATTGTCGTCATCATCATTATCATCATCTTCATCTTGAATATGTATTTTATCATCTAAAATTAAAATTTTACTTTTTTGGTTAAATTTAAAGCCATATTGCAATAATGAATACGACCATAAGCCTTTCCAGCAAAATTTATTAATTTGATCTTTAGAAATGTCTTTGAATACATTAGTTAATTCTTTAATATTAAGATTGCAATATTTTTGTAAAAGCTTCTTCATTTCTTCTAAATTTATATAATTTTTAAAACCTAAATTTCTCATAACCTTTTTAAACTGACCATATACTACAAATTTATTTTTTTCTAAATTAGGTTGATAGACCCCATTAAAGCTACATGTAGAAAGAAAGCAAGATTCTTCATAAAACAATTTTTGTGCATTTGCTAAGCATTCATTAAAATTATTAGATCCTATAAATTTAATTGTGATATCTATATATAACTCATTAATTTTATGAATTACATCTCTTTCAAATACGTACTTAATGAAATTATTTTTTAAATCCTCCGCATTATCAATATTTATCAATTTAAAAATCTTTTCAAAATTTTTTTTTGATTTAAAATCTTCATATATATTTTCTAAAAGAGACAAATTATTTTTTAAAATCTTAGATTTTAACACTATTCTAGAATTAAAGTTATTATTTAATACACTATAGTTATTATTATTGTTACTGTTTTTACTTTTTTTTTTTAAAATAACAAATTCGTTAGTTGCAACATTATAGGTAGGCAATGGAATTTTTAATTCAAATGGATAGGGAAAGCAAGGATTTTCAATAATTACTATTGTATCATTTTCTGTATTTCTTTTAAAATTTTTAATTTTTTTAATAAAATTTTCAACATAATAAGGTTCTGTATTATGTATATTATATATATATTCATAAGAGTCTCTATGTGATAATATATTGTAATCAACCCCTTCATTTACATGTTTTATAAACTCATTATATAAAATATCAGAAACCTTTTTATATACATTTTCATCAAGATGAAAATCATTTATTTTATTTTCTTCTTCATTTGTACTATATAAATTGCTATTATCTTTTGAATTTTCTATATATTTCTTCATATTATTATAATCTTTTTTTCTTCTCTCTCTTTCTCCCTCTTCATTTTTAATATCTTTTGAAATTTTTTTATCTTTCGTACTATGCATATATGATTTTTCATTAGATGAACCATTCTTATTAAAGTAGTTTTGTAATTCAAAAAAAGAAGAGTCTCCATTGTTTTTGTTATCATTATTAAAAAAAAAAATATCAAAATAAGAAATTTTATTCATTTTATTATATTCT
Organism: Plasmodium relictum; assembly: GCF_900005765.1. NCBI lineage: Eukaryota > Apicomplexa > Aconoidasida > Haemosporida > Plasmodiidae > Plasmodium > Plasmodium relictum. Next base: position 813,463 of record NC_041691.1, read on the forward strand.
AACATTTTTTTTAAAAATAAAATAATATTTATTCTAAATAAAGCATCATTCCATCCATATCCTATAAATGAGTGTGAATATAAGCGAATCAATGTGTTATCTAAATGAATACCATTATAGTCTTCTAAGATAGATGTATCTACAGGAAAAAATGTTATTTGTGTAGAAGCGCCACCTAAATCTACTGCACCGAAAGTTTCATAAGATTTCGAAAAAATTGTATTTAATGCATTATTGACTGATAACCAACCATAAATTCCTTCCTCTTCACCTGAAATGACTCTTGCATAATCATTAAAAAATTTAAAAGGGTTAACTTTGGAGTTTGATAAAACACTTCTAATTATTCTCATTCTTAAATCCCTTTCATGGGAATCTAAATTTCTCATTCCAGCTGTTGCTTGAAAATAAAAAGGATAATTTTTCCATTTTTTTTTATTGGAGCAGTTGATATTTTTTAAATAATTCATTGCTATATTAATCAATTTTATTAAAGTATCTTCTATTTCATTTAATGGGATATTAGATAAACTCTTTTTCAAATTATTATTATATATTTCATATGGTTTTGTTAATCTATTTATTTTATTATTAGATTCATATTCTCTTTTTTTCCAAGTGAATAAATGTAGTCTAGTACCATTAGATCCAGCATCTATTATGATTCCATAATCTTTTTCTTTTGCTATTTTGTATAAAATTGCATTATTATAAAAAATGTATGTACATAATAATATTATTACTAATAAAGGCATACAATAAAAAAATATAAATTCTTTCAATTTTTTTTTATATGTAAGTTTCTCCAAATTATTTTCAGCAGAATAGCTTCTTATGAGAGGTGTCATTTTTTCTTCCATTTATGAAAAAGTATGATTACAAATTAATTAAATTGTGTACTTAAAAAAAAAAAAATTTAAAACAAAAAACATATGCCTTTATATATTTTTTTATTTATCAAAGGAGTAATTAAGTAGGTAAATTATCCATTTATACAAAAAGTAGTAAGAGTAGAATAAGGATATAAAGAAATTATATTGAAGGAATAAAAAAATGTAAAGGATACATATTAATACATGTAAAATAAAAAAAATAAATAATTAGAAAATTATCATGCCACAAATGTTATAATTCTTATATTTATAATTATAGTTGTAAAAAAAAAGGACAATGAGAATCAGTAAATTTCATAATTACAAAGAGAAAAATAAATAAATGTTCTTGTTTAATTATAGTTAAATAAAAAAAAAGATACAAGCCTGAAAACTTTACATAAATTATTTCTTTTCTTAATTATATGGTATTTAAAAAAAAATTATTATGAACTTTTTTAAGTTCCTAGAAAAACAGTATGTTTTTATATTTGTATTATCATATAATTCATTTTTATTTTAGGGTTAATCTTTTTCTATTTTTAAAATGAAATTTATACATTTTTTTTTTTCATACCTTGAGAGATACATATGTAATTTATTTTGTCATATATACATATATATAAATATTTTATATTCTGCAATTATGTAAACCTTTTCCATTTTTAAAGTTTTAAATATGCATTTTTTTTTTTTTTTCTTCCGTATATTATTTCCGTTATTTCTTTAATATATATTATATTATTTATATTTTTCTTTATTTCTTTTTTTTTTTTTTTATAAATATAATTTTTTTTTATATTCTTTAATTGCTAATTAGCTTTTTTACTTTCATTTATTTTTTAAAGACGATTCTTTTGATCATAGATTTAAGTTAAAATGTAAAAAATGAAAAGTAGAAAAAAATAAATTAAATATCACATTTGAAAATTTTTAATATATTTCTTATTTTTATATTTTTCAATTTCAGCTAAATGATATATATATATATATTTTTTGATGACAACATAGTCAAATAAAATTGATTATATTTTATTATATATTTAATTTATCTTTCATTTTATTTTTTGCAACTTTTTAATATATGTAATTTTTTGTTTATTTAGAATATTACATGTAAAATAAAAGAAAAAAAACTAATACATATTTTCAAACACTTTGCGAAATGCATACCTTAATAAATAATTTAAATATAACAATAGCGAAAAATATATATATATATATAAGATTTATGCAGCGTCCTAATGCAATATATATATTTTTACTATTGATAATTTAAAGGAAATTTAAAAATAAATTTCGTTTTATTTATTCTTTCTAATACTATCAGCTATCTAGGTAGTATTATATAAATTCTAATTGATAAAAAATTATATTTTCAAGTTTACATATATTAAAACAATAATTATTCAAAAAAAGTTTTTATATAAATGTAAACATTAAAATATTTATTTAAAGATTATTTTTTATGTTTCTATAATTCTTTTTTTTAGTTTTTTAAATCAAAGAAAAAAAAAAATAAAGAGAAAGATCATTTCATATTTTGGAATAAATTATTAAATTTTTCACACATATATATTTATTATTTTATTTTGTATCCCTTAAATGTTAAATGTATTTTTTTTTTTTTACAAAATTAATTTCCTTTAGCTGAAGTTTTTTTAACTTTCTTGCTTTCTTTATTGTTATTTTTTTCCTTTTCATTTTTTAAGAAATTCATTTTTTTCTTTAATTCTCTTTTAGCATAATAAATTTTAAATCTTTCATAATCATTAGCTAAGTCTCTTCTTTTTTTTATCAACATTTTTTTCCCTAAATTAGATTCTTTGAATTTTTCTAAGACATTTGTGCTTTTAATTGCTTTTCTTAAAAAGCCACTTTTGCAATTTTTATTTATTTTAATTCTTTCATTTAACAACTTCAATCTTTTGATAGGTATAATCATTCTTGGTACTCTAAAAAGAAAAAAAAATGGAAAAGGTTAAAGTAATATTATAATAAGTCTAATATAATTAAAATTAAAGAGGTATGTGTAATTATTTTTCTTATATATAATAGCCTTTTATATTTTAAATAATTTTTTATATATCTATTAAAATAAGTTTCATTTATAGATATACTATTATATATATATTAAAATACCCTGTAACAAAAGCTCCATCAACAATAACTCTAGTAAGTGTTATAATATCTATTATAAAGCATAACTAAAAGGGGGGAAAAAATAAAATAAAATAATGAAAAATATATAATTTTTAAAAATAAATGTTTTTCTTTTTCCTTTATTTGGAAATTACTTTTCCAGCATATGGGCCATATTCAATAAGGCATAATCTACCTGGCTCAACAAATCTTTTAAATAAAAGATTTTTTTTTGATAAATTTAATTTTTCTTCTTCAGTTAATTCAACACGTGGCATTTTTTTATTATATCAAATATATAATTAAAAAAAGAAAAAAGAAAAACAATGATAATTACAAAAAAAAAAAAAAAAATGAAGAAATAAAATAAAATGAAATAAAATAAATTAAAAAAACTGAAATAAAAAAATTTAAATAAAAATAATAAATAAATAATAGATAACTAAATATTGCTGTAGTAAAAACTCTTCTATATTAAAAAAAAAAATTATATTTTTGAAAAATAAAATATTTAATCTTAGCATATCTTATGTATATTATTGGTGGCTCAAGGGTATTTTTCAGAGTGAATATATATTATTTTTTTTGATATTTTTTTTTAAATTTTATTAACATATATTATGAAATTATAAGTAAAATAATATATTTGTGATTATTTATAAATAAAATAATCATGCATATTTATTTTTATTATTTTTAAATAAATATATATAAAAATACAACGCGCTTATTGTTATAAAAAAAATTCTTTTTAATAGGGAAAATTCTTGAAAGTATTAACAAAAGAAAAATTACATAAATATTTATTTATGTATATTTATTAATTTTCTTTAATATATATATATAATATATATTTTTTATGCATAATTTTAAATCATTAAAATTTTAAAAATGAAAATATTAATTTAACTGGGTTAACATTTCTCCATTAAAGTCATTTCTATTTTTATATTTTTTTAATGAAGATTTTCATGAAGAAATATATATATTTAAAATTAAGAATGTTTTTTTTTATAATGTACATTCTTTTAATTTTACATTTATATAAAGTAAAAATTAAAAAAAAAATTGCAATTGTTTAAAAGTCTGTATTTCCCCAACAAAAAAAAAAAAAAAAACAAAAAAAATGATAAAAATTACCTTAAAAATTAATATCAATATATTAATATATTTATTACATAATCTTGATGTTTTAGTTGTTTTCCATTTATTATATTGTTACAAAAATTGTTGTGTTTCTTTATTCTTCTATGTTAATATTTTTATTTTTTTTTCGGTTTTATTTTTACGTCTACATAATTATATATATACACGTTAATGCGAAATTAAATAATAATAAAACAAATATGTATTATGTACATAAATATATTTTTAAAGAAGACTTTTTTCTTTTACTAAAAAGATACAAGCTATTAGAGGATCTTAAAAAGGATATAAATCAATTATGATAGAACATTAAATATGTAAACAAAATTATATTAGTAAAATTTTTTTATAATTTATCTATTAATATTTTTTATAAATTGAAAAAAAAAAAAAAAATATAAAAAAAACATAAAATAACATCATAGTTTTTATGAAGATTTCTATTTTATAAAAAACTATTTTACATATAGTTTTTTCAAAAAGTTTCTACATTAAATATATCAATTAAAACCAACATTTATATTAGATTTTTTAGCTATTTCTATTATATTTGCCATAGCTACACTTTTTTCTGCAGCTGTGTTCATATCTTGACATAAAATGCATTTGATATTAGACTCTTTAATTAATTTTTCTGCTTCATCTTGATTTGTTCCTTCTAGTCTTATAATGAGTGGTTTTTTAAAGTTAACTTCTTTTGTTGCATTAATTATACCTTTTGCAATAATATCACACCTCATTATACCACCTAATATATTAATAAAGCAGACTTTTGCTTTTTCATTGTTATTAATAATTTTTAATGCTTCAGAGATTTCTTTCTCTGTTGCACCTCCACCTACATCTAAAAAATTAGAAGGGGACCCTTTATGTAAAACAATTAAATCTAATGTAGCCATTGCTAAACCTGCTCCATTAACCATACATGCTATATTTCCATCTAATGAAACATAATTTAGATTATATTTTTTTGCTTCCATCTCTTCTGAATCTTCTTGTGATATGTCTCTTTTTTCAAATATTTCTTTTTGTCTATATTCTGCATTATCATCAAAATTTAACTTTGCATCACAACAAAGAACCCTCCCATCATTTGTTTCTGATAAAGGGTTAATTTCTAATAAAGTACAATCATATTTCTTAAAAATTTTATATAAATTTACAATAATATCACTAACAATATCTAATTCGTTATTTTTAAAACCAATTTTTTCGCAGAATTCTCTGGATTGTCCATTACTTAATCCATTTTTTATATCTATATTCATTTTATATATAGCATCAGGATTTTTTTTACTTATTTCTTCAATTGATGAACCACCAACACTTGATCCAAGTAATAATACACCATCTGAACTTCTATCTAGTAAAAATGCTACATATCTTTCTTTTCTAATATAAAATCGTTCACATATAAATACAGTATTACATTTCTTTCCTTCTATACCACTTTGTTTAGTAACTAAAGTATTGTTGAGCATTTTTGAAGCTACCTCTTTTACTTCCATGCTGTTTCTACATATATGAACTCCTCCTTCAAAATTATTTTCTTTAAAGTATCCAACCCCTCTACCACCACTTAATACTTGAGCTTTTACAACTAAATCTATATCTCCACATATATTCTGTAATTCTAAAGCTTTTTCTTCAGCTTCTTCAGGAGTTTTTGCTGCAAACCCTTGAGCACATGGTATATTATGCGAACGTAATAAATCTATAGATAAATATTCATGTATACTTAGATATTTTTTTTCTATAAAAAAACGAGACTTCCTTTCACATTGTAGTTTATTTTTTCTATTCCATATATTACTTACTATACTTCTATTCAATCTCATGATAAATTTGAACTCATTTTTTAAAGGTATCATTATTAATAATTTTATGTAGTATTAATGTCTTTAACACAAATTTATTAATATTAAATATTTTTCTTCTTTCTATACGAATTATCTTATATGTGCTTTTTTTTTTTTTTTTTATCTACCTTGATATGTTTTAAATATTTTTTAATATATATATATATATTTTTTTTTCTAAAACAATATAAATTAAAAAAAATTATTTTCTTATTAATTTATTCTCAATTTTTTTTTATTTAAATGATCATATATTTTAATTAATAAAAAATAAGAATTTTTTCTTATTCCAATCCTTGATATTTATTTTTTATTGCAAAAATTTTAATGAACTATATATATTATCTTAAAGCTAAATTTTCTTACACGAAAAAAAAAAAATAAATAAAACGGCTAAAAATTTAATAGTATTTTAACAAAAAAATTCATTAAAGTCGTAATTATAATATATATTAAAAAAAAAAATATATTAAATTTATGGAATATAAATGGATAAATTATTATTTTTTAGTATTTTTCTAAAACTATTAAAAAGGTAACATTTTTTTTATAATTTTTATTTTATTTTATTTTTTTAACACACTATTTTCGTCTGTATCCATTTAATTTGTATTTAATGATTTTTTTATTTTAAATTAATATTTATGTTTTCTATTAATTAGTTTTAATTCATTTATCCTTCTTTTATTTTTTATTTTTCTGTAATTTTATTTTTTTTTATATCATATAATATTTCCCTATAAACTATAATGATCATTTATCTTTTTTTATATTTTAACAAATAATATATATATATATATATATATTACTTATAAATATTAAATAAACTTTTTGGTTTTTTAGTAGTGTATTTCATTTTTTTTTTTTTTCCTATATAGTTGTAATTTTTTTACTCTGAAACAATTTTTAAATTTAAAGTCTTAAGAAAATAAAAATATATATATATATATATATTGAACACCTTTTATTTGATATAAAATTTAAAAGCTCTTAATGTATTTTTTTTTGTTTTTAATAAATTTTTTATTATTTATTGTTCTTAATATTATCCATTAGAAAATGTAATAGCATTCTCTACATATTTTATAAATATTTTAATTTTTATTACATAAAAGTATTCATATTTTATTCATAAAATTTCGTACTATCTTCTTAAAAAATTATCATCTAATTATCTATTTTTTTTATTAATTTTTTATATTTTTAACTAATTTATATTTTTTGGTGTTACTTTAGAAATTTAGAATATATATATATCATTTTATTCTAATTATTTAAAATAAGAAAATATTGGAAGCATTATGTTACTTAAAAACACATTAATTTAGAAAAATCAAAAATCGAAATAAATTTTTTTTAAAGGATAATTTTAAAATAGCAAATATAGAGAACTAAAAAAAATTCTTATTAAATAAGTCTATACATAATAAAAAAGAATTAATAGTCTAAAAATGTTTTTAATATTATATCGTTATTTTATTTTTTTTCCTTTTAAATATTTATATGATTCAAATTACTAAATAAATTAAATATATTAATTAAAAAATTAAATATATACATATATTTATATAGCATATATATTATGATTTAAAACAATTAAGACAATTTATATTTTTTTATTTTTAATCTTTTGGATTCTCACACAAAGATTTGGAGTTTAACTATATTTTATGTGAAATTAATTTATGCAGTTTCATTTTTTATTTTAAGAAATTTTAATATTTATAAAAAAAATTTCATTCCTTACTAAACAAAAATGTGATCTTATTTTAGCAAAATTTTTAACAAAAAAAAAAAAAAAAAAAGAATAAAAATTATATAAAAATGATTGATTGGTATTAAAATACATATTTAATTATATGAAATTTTTTTTTTTTTTTTTTATGGTATTGTATTTTTTAAGTTCTTTTTTTTTTTTCTTTAATTTTTAAAGAAATAATTGTTTTGATTTGTAAAAATATATATATATATATATATTTTTTAGCTAAATATGTGAAATTCTTATTTTTTGGAAAATAATACTTTTGGATTTAACATTTTTTAAGAAATAACTTTTTTGAAAATTAAATTTATATTGTTTAGTAGTGTATTCACCCTTTTTTTATTTTGTAAAGTGGCATTTCCTTTTAAAAAGGAAAAAATTCTTTTTGTAAAATAAATATAACCTCTACAATTAAAAAGAGGCAAAGTCTTTTTTTTTTTTTTTTTTTTTTTTTATGTGAAATAAAATGCCTAAAGAACAAACCAAACAACTGAAAAATTCAGATGAAGTAGATGATAATGTATTAAAAAAATATGAGATAATAAAAAAAATAGGAAAAGGAGCATATGGAATTGTATTTAAAGCAAAATGTAAAAAAAATAACAAAATAGTAGCAGTGAAAAAAATATTTGACGCATTTCAAAATTCAACAGATGCTCAAAGAACTTTTAGAGAGATTATGTTTTTATATCAATTAAATGGTCATGATAATATAATAAGGCTAATGGATGTTTTGAAGGCAAAAAATGATAATGATATATATTTAGTGTTTGATTACATGGAAACAGACTTACATGAAGTAATTAAAGCAGATTTATTAGAAGAAATACATAAAAAATATATAATATATCAATTATTAAGAGCATTAAAATATATACATTCTGGTTTATTATTACATCGTGATATCAAGCCTTCAAACATACTTTTAAATTCAGAATGCCATATAAAAGTAGCTGATTTTGGTTTAGCTAGAAGTATATCAACAGAAGTCAATGAAAATAAAATACCAGTTTTAACTGATTATGTTGCAACAAGATGGTATAGGGCCCCCGAAATTTTATTAGGTAGTACTAATTATACAGAGGGAGTAGACATGTGGTCACTTGGTTGTATTATGGGGGAATTGTTAAGTGGAAAACCTTTATTTAGAGGAAATTCTACTATGAATCAACTAGAAAAAATTATTGAAATTATTGGAAAACCCAATAGAAGAGATATTGAAGATATAAAATCCCCCTTTGCTGAAACTATTATTTCATCTTTTGTTGACAATAAAAAAAAAAGTTTATCTGATGTTTTTCATAAAGCATCAAAAGAATCTCTAGATTTACTTCAAAAATTGTTACAATTTAATCCATCAAAAAGAATAAGCGCAGAAAATGCTCTCAAACATAAATATGTTGAACAATTTCATTCTATTATTGATGAACCTATTTGTAAAAAAGTCATCACTATTCCTATTAACGATAGTACAAAATATAAAGTGAATTTTTATAGAAATATTGTCTATTTTGATATTATGCGTAGAAAAAAGTATTACTCAAAAGATATAAAAAAAAACAATCAAAAAAAAATAGAAGAAAATTTAATTAAAGCAAATTGTTCAGCAGAAAACAAAAAAGACACCAAAGAAAAAGAGAAAAATAAAAAAAAAAATAAAAAAACTATTAGCATTACTAGTAATAATAATAATATTATTTATAATAAATTGAATAACAATAATAAATCTGTTATTTCTCCTCAAATGGATTATTCAAAAAATAATGAAATCTCCCATTTAAAAGGCAAAAAATATATTCTTGAAAAAACTTATGATGATAATAAAACTTTCAAATATAAACATGCTAAAAATTTAAAAAAAAATTACGAAAAGGATAGAGGAATAAATAGTTATATGCTAAATCAACATAATAAAAATGTTATTAGTAATAGTAATGAAAAACATTATTATGAACATACTGATGATAAAAAAATTAATAACGGAATTGATATTTATTATTATTAAGTAATTAAAAATATAAATATCGAAAATCAAGATAAAAGATGGAAAATATCTAATAAATAATACAGTAAATTCAGGCATAAATAAACCAAACTACTCCATATTAAATATTATTAAAATCACGAATGAAAAAGAAAAAACATCAAGAAATGGTTTTAAAAAAAATGAAAAGTAAAAATATAAAAAAAAAATTGTTCAAAATGATTTAGATAGTACCGTTTAAAATATATGCATAAATTTTACAATTGCCATACTCAAAATATTCTAACAGACAAAAAAAAAAAAAAAAACTATAAACTAAAAAAAATGACTAAAACAGAAGAAATTCCTAATAAAATATAATAATTTTTATTATGTTGATACGATATATAAAAAGTTAAAACGTTACAAGTGATACCTACAAATATGAAAAAATAATTTTTTTTGATTTTAGCTAAATAATTTAGTACAATTTTCTAAAAAATATCAAACTTAAACGTGAACTAAAATTTATTTCAAATTTCCGAATTAAATGAAATTTTGATGAAATTTCATAAAAAAAAAAAAATAAAATAAAAATAAAAAATAATAAAATATTAACAAATTATTTTGAAACTAATTGTAAATTATTTATAAGTTAATTATAAAATAGGGAAATTATATTTCCTCTTTTTTTTTTTTTTTGGTAAATTTAAAAAATATAATAGAAACACAGAATTAACGATATAATTTTAATTTTTAGTAATTTAAAAAATTATGTATATATAAATGTGTGAAGTTATTAACATATTATTAAAACATAATAATAGTGTGCTATAATAATTTTTTTTTTTTATTAATTGATTCAATTTTTCAATAAAATAAAGATGTATTTAGTTAAAATTATAATTAATAGAATTAAATATGCAATTTTAGAAATATTAAGAATTTTCTATTTTCTATATTAAACTTTTTTTATGTATATGTTTTTATATTTTTTAATTATTGTGTACAAGTTAAAAATAAAAAAAAATATCTTTTTATTTTATCAATTTTATTAATTTCATATGTAACCATTAAATTTTTTTTTTTTTTTTGTTTGATTTTTTTCTTATTTATAATCCTTTTTATAGGTATTAATAGAAAAAGAATATTTGAATGTAATTTTTCATTATTTTAAATTAATTTATATTTTTTTATATATAGAAATAATTTTTAATTGTATCATTTATAAATATATAATAATTGATAATAGTTATATTCTTGATAATTAATTATGTAATAATATGATTATGTTATATTTATATTATACTAGCATATGTTGATACGTTTGATTTTCTTTTTATTTTATTTCTTTCTTTTCAAGATATTACTACCTATCAAATGTATATATATTTTTCTATTATTTATTGATACAATGTAAATGTGTATATATTTGTTTTTTCATAAATTTTTTTAGCTCACTGTTTTATTATAACTGTTATATTCTTTTTTATATATTTCTATATACAAAAGCTAAATATAACTTTTTTTTTTTTTTTAAATGTAACTTAAATTAAGAAAAAAAATCTATTAATTATATTTATTAAAAAAAAAAAGAAAAGAATAGTTACTCATAATCATTTCATTTTTGAAATTGGAAAAAGAAAAAAAATATTAATAATAAATATATATTTCTTTTTTAAAAATATAATATAGAATTAATTAAAAAAAAAAAAAAAAAAAGTATATAATTTTTAGTTTTTTATATAACATGTAAAATAATTCTTTTTAATATTTTTCGTAAACTCTTTTAAATTACTCTTTGTTTTATTATAAGCAGATTAATTCAGAACTATATTTTTCTATCTTAGAGAACAACTGAAAGCATACTTTCAATTTTCTATAAATTATTTAGTATTTTTAAAAAAGGGAAACATTTTAAATCTATTCTTAATTATTCTTATGTAATTATATTTAATAAAAATATTATTTTCAAAATATTTGATTAAAAATGTTTCAAGTGCATATGTGGTGCATTCTTTACAAAATACATAAAACTCAATATTCTTTTCTGAAACAACAAAAAAAAAAATGATCTAATGATTTTTTTTTTTCTATTTCTTATTCCTATTATTTATTTTTTTTTTTTTTATTTAATTTATTAGTATCTTCATAATTTTGTTTCTTTTTATATATTTTTAATTTTTTTTTTTTTTATTTTAGGTAGAATATTTTAATATTTAATATTTATCTTTTATTATAATTCTTATTTACTAGAAGTATATAATAAATAATATGTATTATTAAGAAATTATTAGTAGACAACATTTATTAGAAATTCTTTTTAATGAATAGTAATAATTATTTAATAATACCTTTTACTAAACAACGTTAATTGTATATAGTATTAATTATTAAAAAAATGTTATTGAAAACATATTTACTATTTAAAAAATATTTTTTGTCAAAACAATGTTTTCCATTAAAAATGTATTTATTATTAAAAAAAATGATTATTAGTGAAAAAAATTTATTATTGAAAAGATGCATATAATTCAATAATGGCTATTATTGAGTAGTAGTTATTCAAATAACTTTGTTTTTATCTTAAAATATATTTATTCTTAACTTTCTATTAATTTGATTTATCTTAAAATATTTTTCTTCTATCATATGTTTTTATGATGTATAAAATTTACCATTTTATAATACTTGATAAAATATTAGCAGCATTGTAGCTTATACCACTTTTTTTTTCTTTTTTCTTTTTTTGTTTATTTGTGTATTTGTCTACTCACTATCTTTTTTGGCCTGTTTTTTTTTTTTTTTTAACGATGTTTTTTCCATTAAATAAAATATTTTTCTTTTGTCTTTATTTTCTTATAAATATATTAAATTTTTATAACTCTGCCAATATAGATAATAGCGTACTTTCAAATACATTAGCAACTACTTTAATAGAAGGATTAGATGGAAATGGGGCAAATATGCATACCTGTGAAGCAGCTGGGTGTTCATCATATAAAAATATTATAAAAAATAATTCAGATGAATGTTTATATGGTTTTATATGCAAAAAATGCAAAAAGACACATGCAAAAAGTCCAAATATTTGTTTTTATTCATCATTAGAGGGATATGAAAATTTATATGAGGGATTACTAGAGGATTTTAGTAACACTAAGTATGATACATTTAATGTTCCTTTAAATAAAAAAGATGAAAGTGTGGAAAATAAGAATGTATCAACAACAAATGAAAATAAAAAAACAGGTGATGACAATGAAAAAGAAGAAGATGAATCAGATGAAAAAGAAGACAATACAAAACAAAAAAATAAAAAAGAAAAATCTAATTCAACGAAAAAGGAAGAAGATGAAGATAAAGAAGAAGATGAAGAAGAAGAGGATGATGAAGAAGAATCAAAAAAAGAATTAAAAGAAACAAATAAAAAAAAAAATAAAAGTAATGTAGATAATGATGAAGAATCTTTTTTAGAACAATATGCTGGGAATATATATTATAATTCAATGATATATGGGAAAAAAAATAAAAGAAAAAATAGAATGTATAATCAAAGACAATTTAAAAAAAAATTTACCTCTTATTCTACTTTATTAGAGCCAGATATTGAATATAAAGTTAGAGAAGAAAAACATTATTCCTTATTAGAAAAAAGTACAGAAGAAAAAAAAATGATACATAGAAGATTGAAAATTAATATAAATAAATATGAAGATTACTTAAAAAGTAAGTTAAATAAATGTGATGTTTCTGATGATGGAACATTAACAATTTATATTAAATTAATATTTCAAATTGTTAAAGATAAAGATGAAATTTATACTGATGTTTCTAAAAAAAGTATTATACATAATGAAGGAGCAAATGATCATTCAAAAAGTGAAGATGATATTGACGATAAAAAAAAAGAAAATGATGAAGATCTAGAAGAGAATGAAGATGACGAAGAAAAAGAGAGTGACTATAAGAATGAGAAAAATGATTATGGATATGAAAGAAATGATGAGGAATATGAAAATAGTTCTTTTAACAAAATAGAACATTCTTTTAATCCTTCACATAATAATGAAACAGAAGAACCAGACTATACAAAGCATCATTACTCACAGAAAAATCAATACGACGATGCTAATGATTATGGGTCAATGCATAATAGAAGTTATTCCAATCCCAATTTAAGTGGTTATTCTTATATTGACTTACATAATTCTAAAATAAAAAATAATTTTTTTATAAATGAAAATAGTTTAAATGATATAAAGCACTACAAAATAGAAAAAAACGGCACATATAAAGAATCTGCTAACAAATCAAATAGACTTGATGGAAATATAAAAAAAGAACAAATGGTTAATATTTTAAAAAATTATTTCCCCCCAAAGAAGGGATATTCTTTTTATCAATATAAATTTGGAGATGATTTAGGAGGGGAAGCTATGGAAAATTACTATAAATCAAACAATGGCTTTTTTAAATCTATATTTAAAAAAATATTTAAAAAAAAAAGAGAAGATGATGACACAGATAGTGATGATAAAAAGCCGAAGAAAAAAGGAGGGCTTTTCTCAAGAAAAAAGAGAAAAAACAAAGAAGATGATAATGATAATGATGATGAAGATGAAAGGAATGATAAAGATGAAGACCATAATGATAATAATGAAGATGAAGATGAAGATGAAGAGGAAGATAAATCTTTACATTCAAATAAAGGAAAGAGTAAAGAAAAAAGTAAGGATAAAAAAAAAAAAAAAAAAAAAAAAAGTCTTTTTTCTAAATTTAAAAGTAAATATTTTCCAAAAAAGCAAAAATTACACATAGAAGCTTATTTTAATAGTATTATTGTGAAAACATGTAAAAATTCTTTAAAATGGAAAGGGAAAATGTTCAGAAAACACTCATTAATTGAAATGACATTAAAAGTTCCTGTTAAATTAAAATATATAAAAAATGAACCGTTAAATTTTTTTAGATCAGGTTATGAAGTAATAATGACCTGCAAGAATTGTGATGAAGTATTATTTAATTCTTGTGTACAAGTAAAATAATTCAATAAATATTATTATATAAAAATTATTCCTATATAGTTATATATAAGTGATTAATTTTTTATAATAAAGTTTTAGAAAATATTACAAAAATTTATATAATTATTTATTTTTAAGCAAAATATCAGATAAATTATATTTTTAAATATATAAAAGAATACTTTAAAATAAAAACCAAATACATATATATATAAATATATATATATAAAATATTAATATAGCATGTTTTGTTTATTTAACTTTATTTATTTTTAAAAATAAATAAATAAATGTATATTTTTTATAGGTATATTGCACAAAAAAAAGTAGTAAACTTCCTGATAATATATCTAATACTATATCTAATTCTTCAAATTTAAATACAACAAATACAATGGCTTTTGCACCAATTCCATATTATAATTATGGATATCAGGATAATCTATCTCTGAATTACTTTCCATATGATTATTACAGCTCTTGTAAAAGCATTTATATCAAATATTCCATCGTAATTTTGATTTTTATTACTTTATTAATCTAATGAGAAAGATAATTATTTTCCTTCTCAGTTTTACAAGTTTTAAATGGCAAAGGGACCTTTTTTACAAACAAATGAATAACTAATGAAAGGATTTTATTAATTAATGGAATATTTCATAACATTTTTCCCTTTAATCATTTTCTTCTGCATTTGACGAAATTTTCTTTTTGTTAATGCAATTTCTTCAGTTGTGTTTCGATCCTACAGAAATGAGAAAAAAAAAAAAAAATAAAAATAGAAGAAAAATAATTATTATAAGTATACATAATAAGTGAATATAAAAAATACAAATAATAAGTTTTTTAGGAAAAAATTAAGAAATATATATAATATATAAAGGAATGAATTAAAATATAGAAACAAAAATTGGAATATACATTTAGACATAAATACTAGCTTATAGGGGGATATAAACATATAGTGAAATACACATATTAATACAAATAAGAATATACATGTAAAATAAAATATATAGACATATGGATATATAGATAAATATAGATATAAATGTAGATATATAAAAAAAAAAATTTTAAATTTAAAAATATTACTTTTAGTAATTCTTCTTCTATTTGATTAATAGAGTTTATATCGTCTAGTAGTTTCTTATTATGATAAATGTTAGAACTGTTCATAAAATAGGAAGGTAAGAAAATGTATATAAGTTTGCCACTAATGAAATCATGAATTATCAATCGAGTAGCAAAGTTATAATTTAATAACCCCCCTTTTCCTCCTGATATATATTTTCTTGATGTACAAAAAGCGTGTAAGAATTCAGTTGCATCTAACAAGAAAATTTTTTCCTGTTTTTCATTTTTTACTTCACGAATTATATTATTATTAATTTTGTAGTAATTACATAATTGATTAGGTATTAAATTACAAAGGATTTGAACGATATCAATGAAGTTACCTTTATAATGATCAATTGAGAATACTCCATTGATAATTAAGTCATATTTGTTAAATACTAATGATGGAAATATTAAACCAGGGCAATCACATAATGAAAAATGCATACTTTTTAAAGAAATTGTCTGAAAATGTTTTGTTTTCCCTGGTTGACGACTTACACTAACTTTTTTTTCTCCAATCAAACAATTTATGATTGAACTTTTTCCTACATTAGGATAACCAATAAAACCAACCATATATTTAGGTGTTGTAAAAGTTTCTATTTCAATTTCATGATATAAATTTTTTATTTCTAATTTAGTTTTCTTAATTAAATTTATTAAATCATCTACACTTAATATATCAGTACTGTCATTTTTTTTTGTTTCATAACTTAAATTGCCAAAACCTACATTAATTATATTTTTTTTATCATCATTTATATCTTCATTTTTTTTTTTTTTTTTTATATATTCTTCAGTCATCTTCTCAATAATATTTTTATTTTTTGATATACTATCATTTTCAATATTTATTTTACTACTCTCAAAAAAGTTTTCTTTTTCGAAATTATTTTCTCTTTTGTATAAGTTATGGCATTTTTCCTCGTCTTTATTAGAGTTCATCAATGAAAAATTCTCAATGACTATTTTATTTTGATGATACAACTCTCTTAATGCTGAAAAAAAAATAAATTGAACATTTCTTTCCTCAAAATAATCTGCCCATAGTTTTCTTTGTTCAACATTCAAAAAATCAGCTTTATTTAAAATTATAATAACTTTTTTTCTATAATCTACTTTCTTTACATAGTATTCTAATCCCTTACAATAAAAAAATAGAGGATTTCTAGCATCAATAATATAAAATAAGACATGACTTTTTTCTATAACTCTCCATAACTGTTTCCAGTATTCAATATTTTTTTCATAAGGAGTTACAATGTATCCTTCTCTTTCTTCAATATCACTTAATAATTTTCTCCATTCAACAAAATATTCCATTTCATACTTTTCTATAATCTCTTTATTTAAATTATTTTGTGAATTAAATTCTCTATATTTTCTTCCTAACTCTTCATACATATCAACATATTTAAAATCATAATTTAAATTATTTTTATTCATATCTAAATTATTCATTAACTTTCTATCTTCTTCTTTAAACTTGTCATATCCTGATTTTTTATTGAAAAAATTTCCTTCTATATCCTCACTATATATTTCATCATCACCGCATTTTTTTTTTCCTATTTCTCTTTTACTTTGTCTATTTTCACTTTCCTCATTTTCCAATTCATTTTCTTCATTTTCTAATTCACTTTCCTCATTTTCCAATTCATTTTCTTCATTTTCCAATTCATTTTCTTCATTTTCTAATTTACTTTCTTCATTTTCCAATTCATTTTCTTCATTTTCTAATTCACTTTCCTCATTTTCCAATTCACTTTCTTCATTTTCTGATACACTTTCCTCATTCTCATTTTTAATTTTTTCATTTTTTAATTCATTTTCCTCATTTTTATCTTCATTTTCTTCTAGAATAGTATTATCATTTTCTAAAGAATAATTATTATTCTTCTTACTATTTTTTCCTTCAATTTGATTATATTTTTTTATATTTTTTTTTAAATTTTTTATTTTTTTTTTTTTTGATTCTTCATTTTTAGGAGTGCGCACATTAATTGGTATAATATTCTTTCCACTCATTAAAAAATTAATTTTCTTAACATTTTTTCTTTTTTTTTTTTTTATTTTTGTGTTTGCCCTTTCATTAATAATTAAATTTATTTTATCTTCTCTTTTTAAAAATACAGCTCTTCCTGGAATAGGTAAAACAATATTTTGAATATTAGCATTTTTATTTTTATTTAAAAAATTTCTTTTTTCTTTAATTTCATTTTTTTTAACAAAAACTTTTGTAACTTCAACATCATTGATAACTAACTGATTATCTAAGTAATCATCTACTGGTTCTTTATTTAATATAGAAAATTTTTTACTTATATTTTTTTCTTCATCACATCCTATCTTTGAATAAAGAATGTTATTAGATATTTCTTTTTTCATCAACTTATTACGCATCAAACTTCTTCCCATATAATTATGTTGTTTCGTTTTGTTTTTTTTAAAAACACCCATTTTTTCTTTTTTTTTTTTTGTATTGATGAATTATATTGTTTTTTAACAACACATTATTATTCAAATACCCATTTAAAAAAAAAAAAACAGATTTAAATAATATTCTTTGTAAATGAATTTTATTAAAGAAAAATCCAAAACATAAGTTTTTGATTCAAAAATTTATATATTTATAAAAAAATATAAAATAAAATAAAAATAATTTATAAAATTGAAAAATTTCTTAAGCTTTTTTATAAATATTAAATTATTTTTTGTTCGAAATTTAAGAAATACTTTACGCTTTAATGCTAAAATGACATGTCATAACAAAATTTTAATAAGAATTATTTAATTTGTATCATATATATTCTTATTACCGCCTTTAATGTACTAACCCTATATTTTTTTTTTTTTTTTAATAAGTATATAACATAAAAATATAGATAATTCAAAGCATTGTCAAAAAAAAAAAATTTCTTATAAAATACGTCTCTTTAAAAATACTTAAACATTTTTTTTTTCTTTTTAAAGAAGATTCTATAACGAAACTAAAATTAAAAAGTTCTAATATGATTTTATTTTTTTTTTATAATAATATCAAGAATTAGATCTAATTAATACAATAGAGTAACATACAATATTAAGATTGTTATATTTGACAATTATATTTTATATATATTTAATTTTTTTAAAGAGCATCTATATTTTTTTTTTTCTTTATTAAGAAAATTTTAATTTTTATATAATGAACAATATTATTAATATTTTATTATTTTAAATTTCTTATGAAAATTAATTACTTTTTTAGACTAGTAATTTATATATAGTTTATTTTATAAAATTGTTGAATGCACAATTTTCAAAAAATTTTTTAAATAATTTGAATATTTAGTGAACACAAATAAAATATTATGAAAAATGAAGTGCTTTTTTGTCACTTGGTTTTTATGGGATTTCATATATAATCTTCTTTTTTCCTTTTTTTTTTTATTTTTTTAATGATTGTAAAACAAAAAAAAAAAAAATAATATAATAATTTAATATTTATGATATACTTTATAATCTTGTCGGTTCATAAAAATAAATTCCTAAAATTTTGTATTTATAAAGTATTAAATTGAATATAAATTTTTTATAAATATTTAATAAGAAAATAAGAAAAAAAAAAATTATAAATTAAACATTTCTTATGTAAACTTTTATATTTTTTTTATTTTTATGAATTAAAATGTAGTTGAGAAATATGAACAAATTTCCTTTAAGCGAAATATTATGAATTTTTGTAATTTATTCTTTTTTTTTTTTCTATTATACAGTAAAACCATATCTTTTTAAATTTAAACCTTTATTATTTACTTTATTTTATTTTTTTAAACAATCGTTTTAGAATAAATGGACATGAAATAAAAAAGAAAAAAAAATAGATTAAAAATTAAGAAACATAAAAAGTCATCTTTTTGAAAAAAATAAGACAAAAAAAAAAAAAGAAAAAAAATATATCTTTGCAAATGAGTAACAACTTGTATATAGCAAAAGTTTTGCAAAAATTAAAAGAAATAAAAATTTATTAAAATTACTATAATATATATATATATATACTTTTTTTTTTTTTAAATTGAAGAGAATCAAATTTTTAAACAAAGACTATACTTTAACATTTAAAAAATAAAACATGTGATGAATTTTACGATAGTTAATAATTTGAAAAAAAATATATGATATCATATGCACAAAAATGTATAAAAAAATGTGCATATACTTACGCTATTATTCAGTTTAGTATGCTTACAAAAAATATAATAAAAAGAAGTAAAAATAAAAGAAAAATAGAGAAGTAAAAATGAAAAAGAACTATAGAGGAAGAAAAAAAAGTAAAAAAAGGATAAGAGGAAAAAATAAAAAATGAAATATAAAAAAAAAAAAAGGAAAAGAAGCATCAGGAGAAAAAGGAAAAGATAGAAGAAAAAGAAAAAAAATATATATATATATATATATATATATATATATATATATATATATATATATATATATATATATATATATATATTTATCTATTATATTATTAAATGAAAAGAAATTTTATTATTTTATATATTTCTTTTTTTTCTTTTTTTTTTCCATCATTTTTGTTATTTGAAATCTTCTTTGTTTATCCCTTTTTTTGTTTCATATTATTTATTTTCTTTGCTTAATTCTTCACTTCTTCATCTTTATTTTATTTTTTTATTTTTTTATAAAATGATTTCACTTTTTGATTTACATTTAAAATGGATTCTTTAACAAAAGATATAAAAGAATCAAATCATAAAAGAAATATCTTTTTTAATAAAAGTGGTGGTTGTATAAAAGAAAATGATGTTTATCATAAAAGAGATATTTCTATGAAAGTAAAACAACAAAATGTAAATTATAATAATATTTATTATATACACAATAACATAGGATTAGAAAAGAAAAAAAGCTATCTCCATAATAGGGTAAATTTAAATTCAAAGAACTTTTTAAACCTTAATAAAAACGTAAATGTATTGTATAAAGCAAATATAAAGGATCAAAGAATAAAAAATAAAGAAAAATATTCATATTATGAGCCTCTTAGATATCCTGCATTTAGAATGTCCGATAAAATAAAATCACAAAAAGTAGAAAATGAAGAAACAAAAAACAATTTTACGGAGAATAACAGTCTTATTGAAAAGAATGATAAAGGGGGAAGTAATGATATGGTGAATAAAGAAAATATAAATTCTGATAAAAAAAAATTAGATATAGTAAATAATAGTATAAGTTTAAATGAAATTATAAATGAAAAAAAATATAATGTAAATAATAATAATATGACAAATACTTTAAGTGATTTAACAGAAGAAGAAAATAGTACAAAAAAATTTAATGAAATATTCTATATGGAAAGGGATAAGAAAAATTTGAAAAATAACAAAATAATAAATAGTAAAAATAATGATTATGTATATGTTCATAGAGAAAGTGTAGTTAATCATAAATCGGAAATAGAATATAAAGAAAATAAGAAAAAAGAAGAAGAAATAAATAAAGAAAAAAAGGTTATAGATAATTACAAAGAACTTAAGGAAAGAGAAAAAATAAATAAAAGGAGATATAATCATAATAAGTATAAAAAATATTCAGAAAAAGAAAACAATAGTGATTCATATGTAGAAGGTAAAGAGCAATTAACAGATACTATGGAAATAACACAAAAAAGTGTAATTTTTTCAAGCGATGAAGATAATTTTTTTTATGATAAAGAAAATCAGGAAATAAGAAAATTTCTTTCTATTAATCAAACAAAATCTTTTATAAACCCAAAAGAAATTACTAATGAAGTAAAGTTTATATTACATATGACTCTACTAACGTTATATAAAGATCAAATTAAACCAACTTATAGAAAAATTAAACAACGACTAAAATGTTTTAACGAAAATTATGAAATAAAATACAATTTCTTAAATATATATGCATCCTTACATAATCAATATATTGTTGTCAAATCAAAAAATAATAATATTTTTGTTCTTTTACGAGAAACACCTAAATGGTTTTCTGGATGGGTGAAAACGAGGAGTTTTAGAAATTCTTATCCAAAAAAAATGTGGAAAAAATTGATTACTTATTTTTTAGACATATGTAAGTCAAAAAAAAATGATTCCCATTTATATTTTTTAATTGATTTTGTTAAATATTTGAATAAAAAGAAATTTATATTTTCAATAAACTCAAAAAGTGGAGATCTTTGGAATTCATATGATTGTGCAATTAACGCTGATGTAGAACAAGATATTTCAAATAAGTTTTATTTATTTAATTTGGAGAATAATGATTTTTCTTATTTCTCTCAATGTAATAATAGTTACAGAGAAAATCTTCAGAATGCATTTTTAAATTATTATAATTTTTTTTTAGAAGAGAAGGAAAGCAGTATAAGGTTATCTCAAGCCAATATTTTAGAAAATTACAAAAATGATAATGAAGATGCTTCTATTGGTGAAGAGTTAAATTATGTAAAAAAATGTACAACTGATGATAATAATAATAATAATGAAAAAAAAACAGAAAATGATAAAAATAATTATAATTTAAGAAGTAATTTACTAAATGAAAAAAAAAAAGTGGATACAGAAATTCCATGGGAATTTGATAATGACATATATGAAGTTGCAAATTTTTTAAAAAAAAAAAATTTCTATTTTTTGAAAGATTATTCATTAGGTAAGATTGCTCATATAATCCAGTTAAGTTTATATAGTGGTTTAATGCATGAAGAAGGCCAATTAATAAAGCCATCATGCTCTGCTAAAAATATTGTATCATCCATTTTTTACTTTAAAAATAATGAAAACAACTTAGATTTTAATAGCACTCATTTATCCAATTTTGAATCAGATAAAAATACAAATTACTTTTCAAATGATTTGTATTCTGAAAATATCAAAAATGATAATTTGAAAAATTTCAGTTCTTTAAATCACTTTATATTCGATGTAAACAATTATGGAATGAGAGAATGGCTGAAAAAAAAAAACTATCACAGTTGTTATAGAGAAGAAAAAAAATATTTAAAAAATGATGAAGATTTTTTAAAAATTTATGAAAGTTATTTAAAAAATGATGAATATTTTTTCAGAAATGATGAATTATTTTTTGAAAATAGCGAAGATCCTTTTAAGAATAATGAAGAGAAATATTATATTCCAATTAAAAATATTGAAGATGCTAAAATAAAAATTGAACGTTTACTAAAAAATAGTCATAAAAAGCGAATTTTTCTTTGTCTATTTAGAGAAAAATTCTTTAGAAAATATAAAGAGACTATAAATCCCCTATATTTTGGTTATAATAGCTTAATTGAATTTCTATTTTTTAGTTGTAAGGATGTGTGCAAAATTTATATTTTAAATAATAACTTAATGCTATTTCATCCTAGTTGTGATTTAGAATATTTAAAAAAGAAGAGTGATGATGAAAATATTGTAGAAGAATTTTCATATTCCGACTATTACTATAATAAACCAGAAAAAGAAAATAGTAAATTTAAAGATGTATCACTAGAAATATGCTCTATTATGAAAGATTTAGCAAAAAAAAAAAATACATTTTTTATAACTTTTTGTTTTTGGAAAAATATGAATAAAAATAATAAAAATATTTTAGAAAATATTACTTTTTTAAATGAGGAGGAATATATTCAAAAAATAAATAGAAATAAGGATGAAGAAAATTATTTTTTAATTAATAACCAAGAACCAAAAGAAAATATTCCTTATTACACATATTTTATAAATAATGATAATTTATTTAATATATCTAGCTTATTTAAATCAAAACAACACAATTATGATTATTTTAATAATTGCTTATGATTACTCTTAAAATTTAAAAAAGAGAAAAGTAAAGAATTACATATATTACATAATTTTTTTTTGTATGAACATATCAGAAATAGTTCAACTTTTTAATTAATCATACGTATAATTAATTATATTCTTCATGTACGAGGAAATTAACAAAATTTAATATAAAAAAAAAAAAAATGAGGATAATGATTAAAATAATGTTAATTATTTGATCTTTAACACAAAGATATTTGCTTTACAAAAATAATAGTAATAATACACAAAAATATATTTTAAACAAAGTAAATTTAGTCAACTAAAAATAAAATTTTCATATTAAAAACATTTTTATACATTCAAAAAAATTATTTTTGAAATAAAAACTAAATTTACTTAATTTATTTAAAAAATACACACATATATAAAACAGTTATATATATATAATTGTAGATTTTGTTAGATTTTTTTTTTTTTTTTTGTTAAATGTTCTGCATCGTAAGGTTTTTTTTTTATTAAATTACTATATGGTAATTTATTTTTTATTTTTATTTATTTTTCACAATTCATTTTTTGTATTATTATTTTTTAAAAATATTACTTTATTAAATACCCTTATGTAAATCTATACATATTTTATATTTTTAAATGATTTAATTTTAACATTTTCATTAATTACTATGTACTTAACATTAATGGATATATATGATTGTGAATATGTATAGACACATGTATATATATATATATATATATATATATATATATATATATTTTTTTGAAATTTATTTATATAATAAATAATTTTAATAAATTCTACATATTTTTATATTACATATATAAAACAAAAATTATATTAATTTAAATTACTTTTGTGTTGCAATTTTTTTACATTAAATTCTTTATTTAAATTTTTCATTATTTTATATATGAGCTTCTTTTTTTATACTTGTATATATCTTAAATAAATTCATTTGTGAATAGTCTTTAAATATTTTAACATATTTAAAAAAAAAACTTTTTTATTTGTAAATGTTTTAGCATATTTAAAAGAAAAAGAAAAAAGAGAATACACTTTATGTTTTTACAATTTCTTTTAATTTTTAATCTTCTATTTTAGTTACTATAAATTATATTTAAGTAATAAATTTTCAGATGAAAAAATAAAAAATGCGCACTGTATTTTTAAATTTAAAAATTTTTTTTTCTTATTAAGTAAAGAATTTAAATAGGAACAAAAAAAAAAAAATAAAATAAAATATAAATAAATAAAATTATAATAAATGCTTAACACTTAAAATAAAAGAAAATTGAAATTGAACTGCACATGATAATATATATATATATTGGGACATAACTTCATTAAGGTTTTATTTCAATTCTTTTTTTTTTTTTTTTTCTCTTTATATTTACCTTTTTAATGTGTCAGCTCTTTAAGGTAAGTTTCTTTAATCCTATCAAATTCAGAATAATCAAAACTTCGACAATTTCCATTTTCATCGTAAGTAATGACTTGTGGTTTGGGTGGTTCAAAATTATGTTCTTTTGCTTGTATTTGTGATTCTTTAACATATTCTTCCATTCTTTTTAGTTGACTTTCATTAAATAATTTTAATTCATCTAGATGAGGATTTAATTCCTTCATTAATGTATCAATTTGTTCTTGTGATAAATCAACATATCTAACAGATTCTTTTGTAACTCCCTTTGTTTTAGCTGAAATTCCAAAGTAACGTGGTACATACACATTTACTGGTACCAAATGAGGAATATATTTTTGTACTTCTACCTCTAAAACTTCATTAGAAATTTCAATTTCTGGTTGAATAATCTTTTTTAAAACAACTAAAATTTCATTCTCTACAATATTTGGTACTATGTAAGGAACATCTACTGGATTATATTTTGGTTGTTTAATTTCTTCACCACTAGGTATTTCAATAGTTTTTGTAATTATATCAGTAACAATTTTTGGTTTATATTTAGTTACATATTTTGGGACTTCCACATATACAACTTCATCTTCTTCAACATCTTCTTCTACGTTTGTTGTACTTTCGTATACATCAATGTACTGAACGTAATTTGTTAAATAAACCTTTTCTTGTATTATAAATTTTTCAAATTCCTCATTTTCTCCTAATTGAATATTTGGATTAATTTTATACTTAGAGTCCTTTTTATAATAATTTAGACTTTTAAAATAAGAATCTTTATTTGATTCTAATATTTTCTGTAAAGAATCTTTAACATGGTCATCTTTGTTATTCTCATCTTTTTTATTTCCTTTCTCATGTTTATTTTCTTCAGTTTCTCCCGTTTTGTTATTTTTGTCTTCAAAATTATCATTTTTATTATTTTGGTTTAATTTAAGAGTTTCCATATTTTTTAAATCTTCACCTAAATCATTTAATGTGTCTTGATACAAATATGAAGAATTTTTTTCTTTATCCATCTTTAAATAAAAAAAAAAAAGGTTAAAAAATTGTAGTATGATTAATAAACTATAAAATATAAATATATTGAATTAACTAAATATTTAAAAAGAAAAAAAAAAAAATTAAAGACTCCTTTGTTATTTATAGAAATATGATAAAAAAAATACTAAACTATTTTTATTACACAACAGCTTATATAAAAGTGTACTATATTAATATATTCCAAATTCAATAAAATATTCTTCTATGCTTTAAAAATTTAATCTTTGAAAACTTAATATCTTTACAATTTTTTTTTAAATAAAATTTTTATATTATAAAATCTTAAAAATGGAAAATAAGAAATATAAAATATCTTATAAATTATTTTTATTTTATTTTATTTCTTTAAATCATGATATATGTATATATAAATATATTGTCTTATACAAAATTTAATTTTGTTTTAACATTCTTTTTTTTTTTTTTTGAAATATTCTATAATCATTTTTTAATTTAAAATTAAATTTACTATATATTTTTTTTCCAAGAAAAATCGTTATCATTCAATTTCAATTAGCTTCTTTTTTACATGCAATTATAAAAATAGTTCTTAAAAAAAAAAATAAAATAGAATACATGAATAAATATAAAGTATTTTAAACCCTAATTAGTAATTACTAGTTTTAGAGAATAAATTAAATCTAATTTTTTTTTTTTTTTACTTTATTTTATTTTATTAAGGTATCTCTGCTACATTAATGCCTTTAACTCTTTGTTTTTTTTTTTATTTATTTGTAGTATCTTTATTATTTATTTTTTATTAATCACATAATTTTTAGTTTTTAAAATTATTTATAATATTTTTAATCTGTTATGTCCTTTATTATTACCTTAATAATTTATTAAGAATAACTTGAAAAAAATGGATCTTAATTTCTTTTTTTTTTAATTATTCATTTTTTTTTTTTTTTTATTTCTTTTTAGTGTGGATTAATTTACACAATATTTTATTTCAATCTATTTCTTAATTTTATAAACTCCCTTTAACAATATTAAGAAAAAGAAATTAGGATATACAAAAGTATTTAATAGTATATAAAGTATTTTTTTTTTTTTACACTTAAATATAATTAACTAGAATAATTATGTATAATTATTATTATATAATTAAAAATGAAAAGATTACACATAATATGAAATATTCACTTATTTATATTTAATTATTAAATAAAAAAAATGAAAAAAAAAAAAAGGACACATTAAATCTCTAATGCACTTCATTATGCTTTTTAAAAGTAGGATGTTGGTATGATGCACTTTTTTTAAAACTTGGATACTATTTTTTTTTTTTTATTAAATTTTTTAAGGACCTTATAAATGACATGGATTTTAATAGGAATAATTTTGTTTTACATAGTATTTTTAAAATTTATTTAAATAATAAAAGAGAATAGCTCCCTTCTCTTACTATATATATATATTTCTATAAAAATACAATTTATTTAAATATCTTTAGTATTGTTAAAGTGCTAGTAGCTGTACTTTTTTCCAGGATATCATAAGAATTAAAAATATTTAAAATTAAAAAAAAAAAAAAATTTCTATATAGAAAAATTATTTTATTAGAAAGCTTGTAAATAATAAATACTTCTATTAATGCATATTTTTATGAAAAGAGTTATATTAAAAATCCTTAAAAAGAAAATACACATAAATGAAAAAAGGAAAGAAAAAAAGCATTTGAATTTTTATTTCTCTTTAGAGTAATGCATTAAAATATTGTAGTAATTTTCATTAAAAAATTTTCAAAAAAACTAATTTCTTTTTCTCTAATTCTTTTCGTAAAATACAATAATTATTAATATATAGGAAATTATTTCACAAAGGCATTCAAGTATTTCTATATACAAATAATTATTATTTAAATAAATATACGTAACATCTATTTTTAATTTCTTATTTTTAATTGACTAATAATTTATATTGTGTAATCATTTTATAAGTGTATATTGTTAGAGTACCATTGTGAATATATATTTATTTTTATTTTTATTTATTTTTAAAAATTTTTTATTTTTATTTAAAAGCTTTTAATGATTATGTCTTATCAAGTTTTATACATGCAGAAAATAAAAAGATTATAAATCATCTTTAATGTATCTAATCATAAACAGTATATATTTTTTATATATTTCATTTTCTTTTTATTAAAATTTAAAAAAAAAAAAAGATAAAAAAAGAATACTTTTATTGAACTTTTTTTAAATTGTTATACAATCCTAATCCTTTATTTTATAAAGTGTATAAGACGACTAGCTATATTCATTTTTTAAAAAATTAGGCATAAATAAATATACAATAATGGCATATTAAGGCTTACTTGTACCTTTTTACAGTTACTGGATTTTTTCAAAAAATATATCATGTTAATGTTTTTTATGAAGATATATAGGGGTTCTTCTATTTTTTTAAATTAAAAACAGAAAAAAGATAATGGCAAATAAAACTTTTGGGAAAAATTAAAAGTTATATTTTTTTTTTTAAGAACGATAGTATTATTTTTATTTGAATTGATAGTTAAATATTTAAGTAATTAAATATATTTATATTCTTATTTTTATTAATATAATCTAATTAATTGTTATTTTTTCAAATACCATATTTGTTCACTATATTTTAATATGATATATATTAATATTATTATTTTTATAAGTATATCATGCTGAAATTTTCACTTTTCCATATTTTTAATTTTTTTTTTAAAGAAATAACTTGAATCGTGTAACGTTTCTTGACCTAGTTTTTTATATTTTTTTTCCCTTTTGCAAGTTTCAATGTAAAATTTTTTTATTAATTGTAAATCTGAATATAGACATAGATTGTTGTGATTTTTCGCCATTTTCCTATTATTATATATTTTTTTTTTAATAATAATTTTTATTTTTGCATATATGTATATCTATCATTTTAATTTTTAAAGTTTAACAATTTTTTAAATGTTCTTTAAAAAAAAATAAAAAAAAAAATTATGTGTGCTTAAATCTATCTATAAAGAAATTTCTACATACAAGAAGAATAATTTTTTTTTTCAGTTTTTAATTTTTTATAAGATTCTTCTTCTTTAATTTATAATATTCTAAATAAATTTAAATATATTGAAATAATTTATTATGCTATTTTTTAAATTAAAAACCATGAAACATGACCACTGCAATACATCATCCTTATGAAATTAAATTTATTTTTCTACAAGCATACTTATTTTCATTACATAAACGATATATAAAATTTAAAGAAAAATGGAATTTTAACTAGATAATTATATTAAGTCATAAGAATAAAATATAGTGTAATTAGATAAAAATGGAAAATCTATTCAACTTAAAATATTTGATGAATACAAATCGACAAAATGGAAAAAGGATATAAAATGTTGAAAAAGTTTTTATATATTTAGTGTATTTCTTTCATCATATAATATTATTCATTTAAATTTTAACAATAATTAAAGATGAATTTACAAAATAAACCCTTTAAAAAAAATTAATAAAAAATCATAATTTGAAATATGCCAATAGCAAATTCTAAAATTTTCTTTTTTTATATACTCTTTTAGCATTAATGTAAAAGCTTTCATTTTTATTATCTCATTAAAATAAATTTTTTTCTTTTTATGATGTATTGTTTATACATTTTTAATAATTTTAAAAATCTTTCAAATTTTTACAATTTTACTTGGTATCTGAACATCTTTTTAATTTACAAATATATATATATATATATGTATACATTTTTTTTTTTTTTTAAGGGAATATTTTTATAAAGTAAAAAAAAAATATATTAAGATTTACAAAATATTTCATAATTTCTTCAATTCTCAGAGTTTTAACATTAAAAAAATTTTAAAGATAGAGTATTTTTTTTGTTTTTTTAAAAAATTGCATTAAAAATTGATTCTAATTTAGATAAAAAAAAAATGTAATAATTTAAGTAAAAAATGTACCTTTACGCAGTGATAAATAGCGAAATTATATGAATTTTTTTTTGAAGAAATAAAATAATTCTTTGATAGAAAAAGCGATGTGTGAATAAAAAAGAAATAATAATAAAGTGTATCATTTGTAAATATATATATATACATATATATGTATATATATACTTATGTATAATATACATAAAAAAAAATGGGATATACATCAACATTAAAATTTGTAAATCTAGGAGTTAAAAGAAGATTATTTCGAAGAGCTCATAAGCAACCACATCATAAGTGGGACAGCATAAAAAATCAGTTAAATGATTTATTAAAATATGGTAGAATTGAAACGACATTAACAAAAGCTAAAGAATTACAAGGATATGCAGAAGAATTAATTTATTTTGCAAAAAAAAATACTATAGAAAATAATTTAAAAGTAGAAAGTATGTTAAGAACAGCTCAAGGAAGAAGAAGGCTATATGAATATTATGTTCCTTTATATAGGCATCGACCCTTTTTTTTTACTAGAGTTGTTAATCAATGGAGACTGCGATTAAGAGATTCAGCACCAATGGCTTTTATTGAATTTATTGACCGACCTGGAGAATTAAGACCTGCTAGACCTACTGGATATGATAGAATTAAATTTATATTTGAAGAAATGAAAAAAAATAGAAAAAATTTTCGAAAATATTTTCATATTGCAAAGAGGTTTAATTTATTAGATGAAAATGATCAACTAATTTCAAATTTTGATGAATGCACAATTGCTAAAAATGAAGATGTGGTAAAATATAACATAATACCTATACTATTTATCTTTTTAACATATATTTTTTTAATGTGTATTTTCAATATATATTTTTTCAAATATATTTATTATACTGATGCATTTTTTTTTATTATTATGTTAACAATCATTATCTAAGTATTCTTAAATTTCATTTAATAATAATAATAAAAGAATAAATTGTATTTTTATATATTAATGTTATTTCAAATTTATCTCCTTTTTCATTTTATAGTGGAACAATGACGATGAGGATCAAATAGTTATAGATTCAGAGCTAATTGAAAAATATAAACACTTCGGTGAGCCTATGCTAAAAGGCCCTAAAAGAGGAAGAGAACCATTTTATGTTGACTTACCTCTTCCAAGTGTTGCTGAAAGAGAATTTTTAAATTACAGGAAAAAATTCAAACCTTAATTAATGCAGTTCTTTTTTTTATAAAGCTCTTTTTATATTAATAGAAAAATTTGGAATATACTTCAAAAGAAATTTTCTTTTATATATATATATTTTTTGAGATGCTTTTCCTCTTTTTTTTTTTCCCCATAAATAATATTAAATGAATTATCATATTTTATCTCTTTAATTATTAAAAAAAAAAGTATATGTTAAATAATAATACTTTTAAGTATTAATTTTTTTTTAAATCTTTTTAACATGAAATTTTTTAATATTTAATTTTTTAGTTTCAATAATTTTTATAAAATATTGATAAACTATATTTTTATTATAATATTTAAATTTTCACCTCTTATAAAATTACCACATTTAAAAAATATATCAAAAAAAAAAGAAAATATATAAATCAATGAACTATGAAAAAGAAAAAAAAAAGAGTATAAATATATATATATTAAATTTTAAGCACTAATAATTTTAAAAATTTATGATAAAATAAATTTTTACAATGAAAAATATAAATAAACAATTTTCATTAAAATTAAATTTTTATCCTAAAGAAAAAATTAAGAAACATATAATTATAAAAATATATAATATTTTATATATTTAATTATTTATGTATTACATTTTTTTTTTTTTTTTGAGTTAGATAAACTTGAAAAATAAAAGTAATATAAAATAAAATAATTTCAATTAAAAACAGATATATTAAAATAAATTATAAATAAGAATTTGTAAAATAACAGAAAAAAAAATTTAAATAATCTAAATATTATTAAATTAAAAGAGTAAAAATTGAAAATTTAAACAGTTTATATGAGCAAAAAAAAAAAATAAATAAATAATAAATTTATATACTTTTCATAAAATAATACTTATATTAATATATATATATATATATTAACGAATTATAAAAAAATATATTTATAAATAAAAAAAGAAATGATATATATACATATATGTGTGAATAAAAAATATATTTAATTAGAAAATAATAAATAAACATAAATTCTATATGAAAATTATGATATAACTTTTAGTTATGAACAAAAAATAAAAAAAAAATATATAGAAAAAATGGAAATGATTAGAAGTATATTAGGATTTAATAAGCTTATGACATTTAATGAAAATAAGCTTTTATTAAAAAGTCTGAATGATAAAGAGAATTTAAAAGTTGAAAATGTTAGAGCAGAAGATTATCCTACACCAGAAAAATATCTAGAAGACCCTGAAAAAATTCCAAAATATTATGTTTTTCAATCTAACATGGTCACAGATGAAGATTTACAACCTGGTATGTTAAGGCAGTTAGAAGTTGATAAAAGATTAACATTGCCAACAAGAACTCACATATCTTTTTTGGTAACAGCTACCGATGTTATACATTCATGGTCTATACCTAGCCTAGGTATAAAAGCTGATGCAGTACCTGGACGTTTACATAAAGTAACAACTTTTATTTTAAGAGAAGGTGTGTATTATGGTCAATGCTCGGAAATGTGTGGAACTTTGCACGGCTTTATGCCAATTGTTGTTGAAGCAGTATCACCAGAAGCTTACGCAGCTCATGCTAAGAAATATTATAGAGAATAAATTACATTTTTTACTTATATAATTACTACTTTTAATCATATCTATATTTTCTTAATTTTATTTCTTTTTATTATTTTATTCTATTCCATTTATTTTTTTTAATTTTTCTTTTTTTTATTTGTAATTTTATACTTAAAAATATTTGCTTTTTCTGAATCATATTTATATTTTTTTTTCAAAATTTTTTATTTTGATGGTTTAATCTTACACATATATAATATATAAACAAATACATATCTCTTTTTTTGTAAATTTTAAAATAATTTATTAAAACAAAAAATAATAAATAAACAAATATATAAAAAAAAATAAATAGAAAATAAAAATTAAAGGATGCATATGCTATTTTCTATAAATTAAGGATTATTTTTGTATTTCTATGTATATAAAAGTAAATATATTTTTTTTTATTACAATAATTATTTTCTTAGCAACATATGATTTATTCAAATTAGACTGAAAATCCTCTAAAGAATATCTTTGTATAAATATATATATATATATATTTACCAATAGATTAAAAATAATATAAAAATAATATTTGATATATTTTGTAATCATAAAGATAAAAATACTAAAACTAAAAAATTCATATGCTATTAATATGCTTGTAGTAAAATTATAGATCACTTTAAAATTTATGATTATAATATTCTATGTTAATAATCTATTTTGTGACATTATTCTTATTATGCCCTTTTTATTATCCAATTTTTAGGAAAAAAATTGAAATAAGAAAAATTATATACAAGTAGTATATATAGAAAAGTAATTTTAATATATAGAAAGTGTCTTTTTTTATCACATAGAATATAATTTTATATAATGTAAAATTAAAGGACATATTTATCTTACAAATTATTATATATTAATAGTTATAACAAAAAACTAATTTTGCAGAGAAAAGTTTTCTGTTATATGTTTTACTCCATTAAAAAAAAAAAATTTAAGGTGAAATATGTATAATACATATTTTTATAAACTTCTAAATATAAAGAAATATATATATATTTTATTATTTCTTATTAGAAATAATATGAAAATTACTTTTTCTTAATTTTTTAATATTATAATGCTATTTTTTTTATTATGTTAATCTTATTAATTATAGGTATAATATTTTTTTTAAAATATGCTTATTATAAAATAGTTAAATATATTTCTATATTTTTTTTTTTTTTTTGGTTCATTATATATGACACGAATCATAGAGTGCATTATTTTAAAACGTTTCATAAAAGTTTATAATAATATGAAATACTATAAAAAAAAAAAAAAGCTAAAGATCATTATACTTTTTAATCACAATGAAATATATTTCAAAAATTAAATTAGAAATACATATATGTAAATGTATGTTTTTTTATGTATAAAGCATGATTACATATAAATTTTATATTCTTCCTTATATATACATATATAGTTTTAAAATAATTTTATATATTTTTTTTAAAGGTTATTACTATAAAATTAATAAGTGTAAAAATATATAAAAAAATAAAAAAGTTTTAGTAATGAAAATTGTATAAATATATATGGTATGTATGATGTGAAATGTGTAAATTATAAATTTCCTGAGATTACCAAATTTTCAACATTTCTTTGCTCAGAAGACATATTTTGAATAGAACACTTCGAACTAAAATCCAATGATTTTTCATCATTTACATTTAAATTATGATTCATAGTAATTGGCGTATTATAATTTGGGGAATGTTCAATTGACGAACTATAAAAATTAGGATGTTTAGACAATTTAGAACTATTTGATATTCCTGAAGTAAAATAATCTTTGTCTTCATTTTGTTCAATTGGTATATATTGTATAGGTATAGGTACTTCAATATAACGTGGCACATAAATAGGAACAGGAATTTCAACATATTTTGGTTTGATTTTAGGAACCTCTAATGTTTTTGTTATAACTAATTCTACTCCTTTTGGTATATTTTTTGAAATTTCTTGATGATATACTTCTTGTCTTGGATGAATAATTGGAACATCAACATATTTGGGTACTTTTACTTCATTATATACAATTTTTTGTTCATTTTGAACTACTTCAACGATTTTTTCAATTTCTACTTCTTTAGTTATAACCTTTTTTTCTTTTTTCTCTTTTTTTGTTTCTATTAATCTCTCTTTAAAAATAATATTGGGGATTTTCGTAATTTTTTCAATAGTTGTTGTTTTAACTGGACCTGGTATTACCTTTGTTTTTACGTCTGTGCTTATGTTTTTGTAATGAAATAATTCTTCAGCACAAATGTTATTTTTTAATTTATTCTCCTCTCCTATATTTTCATATATATTTGTATCATTTGGTTTAAATAGTTGAGTATCCTTATATGTATCTTCTTTCATTTTTAAAACAATTTTTTTTTAAAAGAAAATCAAAAATTACAAAAAATTTTCTTTAAAAGAAAATTAAAAATTATATATATATATATATAATAATAATACTTTTTTTTTTAGTTTTTTCTTATAGCACAACTTTTAAGTCTATTTTTACATATATTTTATAAAAACAAGTTTATAAAATAATATATTAAAACAAGACATTAAATATAAAAAATATTAAGATTGCTTATGAAATGTTTTAAATATATAAATATGTAAAATTATATATATTTATATGAATATATTTGAACTTTTTTTTTTTTTTTCATCTATTAAAAAGGACTTCATACCATATTTCATATAAATAAAATTTTATTATCCACAATTATATAAAAGAAAGATTCTTGTCTAAATGATTTTTCTTTTTGCAAATCTTAAGATGATAATATAAATATTATTACTTTTTATAATAATTAAATAAAATTTTTCTAAATAAATATTGCATATTTTGTTATTAATTTTTAGTTCTTACGATGTTTATGATAATATCTTTATTATTTTATTTAGATTTTTCTTTTTTCCTTTTTCTTTTTTCTTTTTTTTTTTTCTTTTTTTTTTTCTTTTTTTTTTCTTCCTAAATATAAATATTAATAGTTAAAACTAATTACAATTTATTTTAATTAAAAAAAAAAAAAATAAAGTATTCTACAATACGTAAAATTCTCTTTTTAGGAAAAAGAGTACAATGTGTGATTAGTAGATATTATTTTGCATGTTATTTTTTTTTTTTTTTTTTTTGCCTTTTGATACAATTGTGTACAAAAAACTATTACAATTTCTATAACAGTATTTTTTTTTTTGGAAAAAAAAAAAAAATATAATAATAATTTAATTTTTTTTCATTTCAATAAATGTTTCTAAAATGTTCTATAAATAATATGATATTTTATTAAAAAGAAAATAAATATTTGTTTTATTTTATTTTTTTTAAGATATTTTCAATGCTAAAAATTTTTATATAGTAAAAAAAAAAATGTTATAATTTTAAATGGAAATTAAAAATCTTAATATAATATATATTTTTAATTATTATATTAATTATTAAGAATTTTTTTAATTGTGAATTATAATATTAAAAGAATAAAGAAGGAATTATTAAAAATAAAACTTTAGTATAATTAAAGAAAAAAAAAAGAAGGGTGAAAATTAGATGATATTAAGAAGGTGAATGGTATAAAGATAATAATATAAAACTATTCAAAATTATTAAAATTAATATATACATAAAAAAATAAAAATATAAACAAAAGAATATTTTTTCCTTTTCTTTTTATTTTACCCTCTCTTTTTCTTTTTTCTCTCAATATTTTTGTCATCTCTTTATAGAAATGTGTGTTAATTTCCTATATATTTCGAAGTTAAAAAAAAATTTTTTTTTTTTATAAACCTCCTTGTTCAAGGAAGGAATCAGCAACTTTTAAGAATCCGGCAATATTAGCTCCAGCTACTAAATCTGGTTCGTTCATATATGTTTTAGATGTATTATAACATTGGTCATATATACTTTTCATGATATTTTGTAATTTCTTATCAGTTTCTTCAGATGTCCATTGCATTCTCATAGAATTTTGACTCATTTCTAATCCGCTAACTGCCACTCCACCTGCATTTGCTGCTTTTGATGGGCAAATAATTATTTTATTTTGTTTTAATTTATGTATAGCTCTTATGTGCGTTGGCATATTTGCTCCTTCAACAACCATTTGACATTTATTTTTGATTAAAGCATCGGCATCTTGCTCACTTATTTCATTTTGCGTTGCACATGGAAAAACAATATCACATGGTATATCCCAAGGTTTTTGTTTTTCAAAATATTTAGCAGTTTTTGAATATTTTAAGTATTCCTTCAATCTCTTTCTTTCATTGTTTTTTAAATTCATTATATGAGCTAATTGCTCTTTCGTAAAACCACTTGGTTCTAAAACAAATCCATCACTATCACTCATTGTTAATACAATAGCTCCTTTTTCAATTAATTTTTCTACTAAATATTGAGCAACATTTCCACTACCACTAACTACACATCTCTTATTTCTTAAATTATCATTCAAATCTTTTAGCGCATTTTCAGCAAAATAAACAACACCATACCCCGTTGCTTCTGATCTTATATTACTTCCACCCCATTTTATATTTTTTCCTGTTAATACTCCTTCAAATGCATTTTTTAATTTTTTATATTGACCAAACATAAAACCAATTTCTTTTCCACCTACTCCGATATCTCCAGCTGGTACATCAGTATTAGGACCTATATATCTGAATAAATTAGTCATAAATGATTGACAAAATTTCAAAATTTCATTTTCTGATTTTTCTTTGGGATCAAAATCAGATCCACCTTTTCCACCTCCCATTGGTAATGTTGTTAAGCTATTCTTAAAAATTTGTTCAAAACCTAAAAATTTAATAACACTTAAATTAACAGTAGGATGAAATCTCAATCCTCCTTTATATGGCCCTAGAACTGAACTATACTGAACTCTAAACCCTCTATTCACTTTATGTTCTCCTTTATCATTTATCCATGGTACACGAAATTGAATTACTCTCTCAGGTTCAGCAATATTTTCTAACACTCCTAAATACACAATATCTTTTTTAAATACTGGCTTTAAACATAATAACACTTCTTCAAACGCTTGTAAAAATTCAGGTTCATTTTTATTTTTAGATATTACTTTTTGATGTAATTCATCAATTTTACACTCCAATGATTTCGTTGAATTATATCCGTAATTATATAAACTACATAACTTATTTTTTCCTAAAAAAAATTAATATGTATAAAAGTATGAATCTAAATTAAACTTAACAAGCTAAAAAAAATATATATTCATCCATAAGTATATTGTCATTAGACTATTAGGATATATATTTAAGCAAAGACTTAATAAATTAAAAATATATATTTTAAAAAAAAAAATTTAATTTTACACTTTCATATAATATAAAATACCTCTATTTTTTGAATATGCTCCTATATTAGCTTCATTAGTAATAAAACCTACAGAAAAAAAAAATTTTTTTTTTTTTTACTTAATCCTTTTTATTAATTTTATATTCATATACAATACAGCATAGTATTCTTTTATTTCAAAATAAAGCATACGAAAGAAAAAATTGTATATTAAGTTAAAAAAAAAAATAATATAAAATTAGTAAAAGCATAAAATAGCATATATAAAAATTCATTTATATAAGAAATGAATATTATTCTTTTAAATATAAAAAGAAATAAAAAATTATATATATATATATATATATATATATATATTTTATATTTTTATTTTCATTATCTATTTCTTTTATTCTCTTATTAACATATTATAATTAGATGATACCTGGTGTAGCATAGTTTATATAATTAGTTTTTGAAATCCCGTTTACATATGATATGAAAAGAATAAAACAAGTAATACATAAACATGAAATCATAATGCCTATTCTTTTATATCTTTTTTTATTTTATTTTTCTTTATTTTTATGCAACAATAATTTTTTTTTCAAACATTAAATTAAAAACTTAATTTACAATAAAGATACAAGTTTTTCAATTATTAAATTATTGCATTAACAATAAATGATTCTTCTCAATGTTTTTTCTTTTTATTTTTTTTTCGTAAAATGTTCTGAATTTTTAGCACGGCTCTAAAAAGATGTGTATACTATTAATAATTGATTCCAATCTAATAAAAAAAAAAAAAAAAATACGTATATAAATATATATACATAAGTATATGCACATATTTTCAAAAAAAATTGGAGTGTATTAAAAATATTGTTGTTTTTTTATTTTACATTTTTCATTGCAAACTAGTAACTATAGAAGCTTATAACTTATTCATCAAATATCTAATATCTTCATATATTTATCTTTTTTATAAAAAAGTAAAAAACAAAATTTTCAAAATAAATTAAAAAAATTTAAATATTTTTTTATTTATAAATAATTTATTGCTTTTTAACAAAAATTTGCACTTCATGATTATATATACTACATTATCTTTTAAGGAATATAATTAAAATACATATATATCAAGAAAGAAAAATTTACAATTAACAAAATTTATAATTATAAAAATAAAATTATAATTTATAACAACAAAATTTTATTATAATTTTTGAAAAATATGGAGGTATAACAAAATAAAAAAAAATAAAATGATAAAAAAAATCTAGAAATATCATGTAGAAATAATTTAACGATAAAATTGAAATTTACATTTTTAAGTTTAATTTTTTCTTTTTTTGCTAAAATATTGAGTTATTTTATTTGTTTTCTTGTGTGGTTGAGTTTCTATTATACTTTGGCATACATTGTTACGTAAATGCGTATGATTTAGAAACGTATAACAACATAAAGAAAAAATAGGAGAATTAATTAAATAAATCGGAAAATAAGTAATATATTGATCTAATGTATTACAAATATATTTTAAAGAAATATCATAATCTGAACAACATATTTTTATATCTTTTTTTATACATTTTGTTAAATTGTCATTGATAATAAATGTGCAATTAACAGCAATATGGTCACTTAATTTTGGTGAAGTGTATATAAAACCAATATAACTTAAAAATTTAAATTGTAAATCATAAAATTCATCATCTTCATTATTATTTATATCCTCAACGAAACCATTTTTTATCTTTTTTTTTAGTTTATTAAAATAATTAGCATAATTTCTGTTGTTATACAGTGAATTTATATAATCATAATCCATGTCATCATTTTTATTATTCTTTAATAATAATTTTTTTAACTCATCATTTAAAATAATTGGTGACTCATATAAGTAGTTGTATTCCTTAATAAATTTTTCATAAAGAATATAATCAATTAAAATATAATCAATTCGTGATCCTTCATTTGTTACTCTATATTGTTTATATGTATCCCAGCATGTAAACTTTCCATTAATTGTCTCATGAAAATAGGAAAAGGTATCAACCATATTATCTTCAAAAATTAAATTTTTCAAAAAATTTGTACAACACATTGGCGAAGAGGAAAAACCTACACCATTAGCTATATTTAATAAATCATCTTCTGAAAGAATTATATTTAAAGATAAAAATATATCATTTAAATGCTTTAAATATAAACAGTTTTCATTTTTAACTATATATTTTCCTTTTAAACAACTCTTAAATTTATATTTGCATAATACTTTCTTGCAATTTTTTATTTTGTTTTTCAATCTTTCATTATATTTTATATTTTCTTTATTTTTTAAGAAATATTCTTCTATTTCCTCGTTCTTATTTTTAGTAATATTCTTGAGTAAGTATTTGCTGTCAATTGAAAAAGATTCATACTTTTTCTTTAATTCGTAGTTGATTCTATTTTTTTTTTTTATAATCTCAGATAAAGCATCATTTTCCTTGATTTTATTTAAATATTTTTTGTTATAATTAATACTGTAATCATTAATTACACTAAAATAATTAGAATTAACCAAATGATTACAACTATTACTAATATTATTGTTATTATTATTATTATTATTGTCATTATTATTATTCAAAATAAAATTTTGATTATTTTTGTCTTTGAAGGAAGAGTTTATTCTTAATTTTGAATCCATTTCAAAATTATTCATATCTTCATTTTTTTTCTCTTTCTCTTCTAAATTATCTTTTTCATTTGTTGATTCAAAAATATTCATAGAATTATTAACAAAAAAATAGTATTCATTAGGATAATTTATATATTTATCTTCTATAGAAATTGTATCTAAAGAAAAAAAAAAAAAAATTTCTTCACGTGAACTAAAGTTATTTCCTATTTTTTTTAAATCACTATCAAAGTTTAGAAAAAAATGAAAAAATTCATTACTTTCCGTTTTCTGCTTTTTGATTATGAAATTATTTTTATTTTTAAGTGTATTTATTATTAATGGTAATTTGTTACTAATTTTGTTCTTTAAATCTTCCTTCAAGTTAATTTTTTCTATATTTGCTAATAATTTATTTAAGTTAATAATATTATTTAGGTAATAAACATCTCTGTTTCTATAGGATATATTAAGATCACCTAATAAGATTATTGGTAATCCAGTTGTGATTCTTAATTGTATTAATTTTGCCCTAACAGCATGAAGAAATTTCATTTTGTAATCTAGTCTATCGTAATTATTACCTGAATAAGGGGCATATATATTAACAACTATAAAATTTTTATGAATTGTAATTAAAATTCTCCCTTCATTGAAAAAATCACTAACACTCTTGAGAAAATATGTGTTTTCTTTATTTTCGCTATTCATTATTTTTTCTCCTTTATCCCTTATTTTAATAATATTTTTATCATTTTTATTACTATCACTGTTATCTTCATTAATTAAAAAAAATGATAATGAAGAATCATCTATTTTTGATTTTCTCTTAATCAATAAATCTTCTTTCGAAACGTTATTTGTAAAAAAGGAAAAATTTTGGAATGGTTTATTCGTAGAACATATAATTTTACTTTTATTATTTACATATGTAGCAATTCCTGAATATCCTTTGAAAATTTTCTCTTTATTTTTTCTTTTACAGCAATTCCAGTAGGATTCATAATTATCAGAATAAGCATCTAATAAATTAAAATCATTTTCAATAACTGAATCATTTGTTTTTGTTTCTTGTAAGCATAGAATATCTATATCTAATTTTTTTAAAAATTCATATAAATTACCATCTTTTTTTTTTATTAGTTCATTACTTTTTTTCCACCCATTTACATTCCAACTTACTATGTGGAATTTTTCCATAAAAAAAAAAAAAGATAAAATAAAACCAAAAAAATCAAATAAAACTAAATAAAATTAATAAAAAGAAATAAAATGAAACAAAACAAAAAAGAATAAAAAAAAAATAGGAAATAAGAAAAAAAAAAAAATTAAAATATGTTTAAAAATTAAAATTCTATTAATATATTATTTTACTTGTATTTTTCTATTCTGTTATTTAAAACAAAATTCACACACACATACATAAACATATGTATAGTATACATTTTAAACTGATAAAAAATAATTGAACCCTTTTTTTTTTAGAAGAGTATAGTATGATAGCAAACTGTTAAATTAGTATAAAAAAAAAAAAAAATATACCTTATTAATAAAAAAAACATATCATGGTCTAGTGGTAAGTGATGATATATAAATATAGGGAAATTAGATATATATATTTTAATTTATTAAAATACAAACGAATAAAATAATAATATTTTCTATATTATACACAATAAAGATTTTATAACTTATTTTTCTTTTAAATTCATACTTTTATATAAAAAATGTTATATCAAATAAAAGTTTATAAAATGTATCTTTTTTTATTTTACGGATATTTTTTATTTTTTTTTATCATTTTTGATTTTTAAACAAATATTTTAAAAATTCATTTTTATAATTTAAGACAATTTGTAGTTATTTTTTTAAATATTTCACTATTTCAAATTTGAAAACTTCCTTTGATTATTTAAAAAATGGATAGAAAAATCTATATAAAAGAATTTATAAATCATACCATTTCTTATTCAGGTCAGGTATTTAATAAGAATGACAAAAATAAATAAAAAAAAAAGAAAGAAAAGAAAAAAAAGAAAACATATAAGTAAACATATAAATTACGGAAATCAAATAAAAATAAGTCATAAAAGAAAAAAATTAAATAAAAAAAATGTAATATAAAAAAAAAGATAAATAATAAGATGATCTATGTAGTGATAATGTTTAAAAGGTTCTTCTCTGTTTAATTCGATATAAAACCAACGAGTTATTTAAAAAATCTCTAAATGAAACTATAATATGAGATATTCTACTGGAGACCTGAATTAATTCAGAAAAATCTTTACAATTATTAAATAATTGTATATCCATTCTTAAAGATATAAATCCAACATTAGGAACTTTCATCTCTTTTTCTTCATCAATTTTATTAACTTCATTTAAGTTATCGCTTATATTTCCTGTTTCATCCTCACATATATACTCTCTATTTATTTCTTCCTCATATGCTAAATTGTTGCATTTTTTTTCTTTATCTAAATTTTTCTTATCATATTCTTCTTTTTCTTCATTAAATACTTTTTCTTTTATTTCGTTTTTTATTTTTTCTTTATCTTCTTCATTAAAACTATCTTCATTAAACTTACGTGTA
Organism: Plasmodium relictum; assembly: GCF_900005765.1. NCBI lineage: Eukaryota > Apicomplexa > Aconoidasida > Haemosporida > Plasmodiidae > Plasmodium > Plasmodium relictum. The sequence goes on from NC_041691.1 coordinate 856,897, forward strand.
TTTTTTATATTTTTTGAATTTTTTTTTCCTAATACATCTTTTTTTTCTTTTTCGTAATTATCTTTGTCTAGATTCTCATACACAAAGAATTCTGATGTTATTAAATGAGATGGAAAATGTGTATAAAAAGAGCAATCCAAGTTACCAGATAAATCCATCGTTTTAGTTGTTAAGTGAATATTTTTACATAAACCAAGTGCTATATATTTATCATATTCATCTTCATAATGTATTGAAATGACAGCTAACAAATAATCATTTTTTTTTAAAATAAAAATAACTTCATTTTTTCTAATAATAAACTTTTCAAAAGAATTTTCTTGAGTATTTGTTTTTGTTAAAAAAAAGTGCATTAAAGGACCACATTGCAAAGCTTCTCTAATTTTTGATAAATGATTTGCTACAAGAAATGTTTTAATTGGGTTGTCTGGAATTTCATAAAGTTCTATTTGTAAATCATAACCAAACTCTTCTTTTTCTAAAATATGTGTGTGTATTTTGAAGTTTTCCTCATCATGATAGCAACTCAGGAAATATGGAATAGTAAATTCATTCCAAATTTTTTCAAAATGATTGTGTGAAATATATATTTGTAAGGAATCTAATACATTGTATTTGTCTTCTTTATAGAAATTTTCTACTTCATAATCTTTTAAATATTCTTCTTCTATATATTTAACTCTTAAATTAACAGATTTTTCTAATTTTATTTTTGAGTGTGCCTCTACTTTATATATAATATCATCAATATCATAAATATATTTGGTTAGTACATATCTTTCTGTTTCTCTATCCACTATGTGATCATTTATATAATATGCACTTGGAATCGGTACACCTTCTCTTATTAGATTATATATTGTTTCAAATAAAACTTTATTATTTGAAATATATAAATTTGATTCACATTCAATACTCTTTATTTTTTTATACAATCTTTCACACATCTTATATGCTTATTTTTCTTTGTATATTTTTTTTTTCCTTTTCCTCTTCTCCATAAAAAATAATATATTATAATGGTCTTTTTTCTTTAAATGGAAATTTTATTTTTATTTTTTTATTTTTTTGATAATTTTTCTATAACTCTTTTTATGATATATTTAAATAAAATAAAATATACTTATATTATTTTAATATATTTTTTTATATGAATAAAAAATTGCTTATTATATATATATATTTATGATATTTAAATAAAATGATATATTTATACACACAAATATATACACATATATATTATGCACATATATATATACACAATATTATACTATTTTACAATTTTACCTATTCTATATTTTTCTATATAGTAAAATAAATGATAAAAGAAAAGTATATTCCTTTTATTTTTATAAGCAATATTAAAATTTAAAAATTTAGTTAAATAGAGAAACAGAATAAAATAAAGATATTTGAAACTTAAAAAAAAAAAAAATTATATTCGTTTAATACAATGTTAGGAATATAAAAAAAAAAAAAAAAGAAGTTGTCATATTAAAAATATATGAATTCTTTATATATTTAGTATTTAATTATTAAAGTTATCTATATTAATGATTTCTATGATATTTTATCAAATCTTGAATATACTAAAAATATTCTTAAGGAATTTTTTTAAGAATATACCATTCAATTATAAGGAAATCTTTTTTTTTTAAACAATTTAATATGAAGGTATACGGAGAATAATATGGAGGAAATTATCAAATTGAGCAAAATTGGTTGTAAGCCAATATAGTGGTGTTTTTAAAGGTATTTGTATTCCATTTATCATTATAAACATATAATCACTAAAAATTAAATAATAATCTTCTTCAAAATAGAATATAGTTTCACTATTTAAATATATGTCATACATATTTTTTGGGTTATTTATATATTTTTCCTTTTTTTTTTCATCTATATTTAACTTAACGTTTTCATTATAAAATTCTCTTATTTTTATTTTATCTCCAATTTCTTTATTTTCTATATCAACTTTATCTTCTAAATTTTTTTTTTTTTCTTTTTTTATTTTTCTAAAAAACGAAGGAAACATTTCATGTAAAAAATCTCCTAATGTGTACAAAAAAAATTCTTCAATGACATTTTTATTTTTTTCTGAATAAATTATTTTAAATAATGGAAATTTTGTTATTATCTGATTATATGGAGGACCGTATATATGTATAATTATAGGAACTTCTTTAACTAGTTTTTCATCTTTCAGAATTTCATGTGTAATACATTTTTCTTTACTATAATTTCCATGTGAAAAAGAGGAATTACTTTTTCTACAATTACTATTTTCTTTATTTATATTTGTAAATACTAAATTATCATTATTTTGTTTATATTTCTTTTCAATATGTAGACCATTATTATAAGTATTAACTGAAAAATTAATATTAGAATAATTATTACCATTTGCATTATTTATGCAACTATTTATAATAGTATTTTTTATCATATTATTGTCAGAAAGGTAAAAATCTTTAGAATCATTTGTTTGATTAGATACATCATTATTTATTGTTGACCTATTTTCATTATTACAATCATTTTTGTTTAATATATATTCATTTTCATTTTTAATATTCTCCTCAATTTCATCAGAAAATCCCAATTTTTTGTTGAAAGTATAGTTATCATATTTCTCACCCTTTATATTAGTCTCTTCTCTCTCCTTATTTTCTTTATTTGGATTATTTTCTATACTTTTAGTACATACAAAAAAATAATTTATTTTCTCAATGAATTCATTATTAAAATAATCTATAAATTTAATCATATTGTAATCAATATATTCTCTATATAATGAACAAATATTTTCAACATTAAAATTTTTCAAATTACATAAAATTTTTTTTTCAATTTGTTGTGGTAGCATTTGTAATAATCTGTTACTTTTGCTAAATATATAGCTTGCTTTTTTTAATTGATTTATTATGTGTTCTTCAAAATCACTAAATCCCCTATATAGAGGTATACAACTATTGTATGATAGAACATTTATGTTTCCATTATAGCCTTTTTTATCATTTTTATTAGAATCATAATAAGGATAGTCCTCCTCTCCTTTGAAATGAACTATTAATTTCCATGGGATATTTTTATTTGATATACTTAAAAATTGTTTTTCATACCATTCATTATTTATTTCTTTTCTCATAATTAATTTATAATATCTTGAATCATTTTTAAAGTACATATTTTTTTCATATATCTTTTTATTATTTTCTTTATTTTCATAATCCTTATCGTATTCCGATATATCATCTCTTATTTTACTGGAAAAATTCTTATCAAATTCTAGACTATTCTCTTGTGTATTATTAAAAACATGTTTTGGAGAAAATTCCTCTTTTGATTTATAGTTCATTTCATTACACTTTTTCATAACATTTATCCCCATTGCTTTTTCTCTAATTTTATGATTATCATTTTTTATTTTATCATTGCATATGTTTTCATTATATTTTTTTTTTAATTCATCTACCTCTCTTGTATCTTCTACAGCTGCTTGAATCATATTTTTAGAAATAGACAAATCCTTTATATTATCATTATTTAAGTCAATGTCTATTTCATTATTGAATTCTACTTCTGAATTGTAATTAATTGAGTCTTTCGTTGCATCTTTATTTAATGTATAATTATTTTCATTTGTATCATTAGTTTCTTTTATTATTATGTTATTAGAATTATTTATTTCTTTGTATGGAACTTTTATAATATTTACGTAATCGTTAAATAATTCATTACTAGAACAGAATTTCAAATTTTGTTTTTTTTCATTTATATAAGTATTTTCACTTTCAATATCACAATAAATATCGAATAATACACCTATAGGTAATCTCCAATCAAGAATGATTCTTTCATTTTTGTTTTCTCTATTTTCATTATTTGAATCATCATCTAAATTTTCTTTTTTATTTTTAAAACACTCAAAATAAACACCGCATTTATTACCGTAAAAAGGTAAAATAAATGACTTAAAATATTCTAGGCATTTTGGAATTATATTTGATAAATACATATATCTTTGAACATATATATAATAATTAGATGGAGATATAAGAGATACTGACTCCTTTTCATTAAGTGATAAGCATAATACTAATCCACTTTCTTTTATATTATTATTTATTTCTTCTATATTTGGTTTTTCTAAAAAAGGAATTTTGTTTTTTTCTTGCATAATTTGTATTCTTTCTATTATTTATCTATTTATTTTTATAAATTTATATATATATATATTCATAGAAATATATGAGATTATATTAAAAATTTTACCACAACTACATTTTTATAATAACAAAAGTAATAAAAACAGAAAGCGTATAAAAGTAGACAATTTTAAAGAAAAATGAATTACGCTGACGGCAAAAAAAAAAAAAAAAAAAAAAAAAACTAACAAAAAAAAAAGAAAAAAAGAAATACTTTTTCTTAAAAACATGAAATTACATTAAAATAAATAACTTGTAATTAAAAAGTTACACATGCATAGAGTAAATATACGAAAATTTTGTAAAAATTTTATATATAAATTTTTTTTTATAAATTATACATATTTAAGGAAAAGATAGAAAATTTATTTTATGAATTACTTATTATATTTTGCATATCGAGTTTAATACTTTTTTATTTATTACATTTGACCCTGCTTATATCAATGTTATTTAAGATTCTTATTTTATATATATATATATAGTATTTTTTTTTTTTTTTATTTTATCCTTTTAGTTTTAATGAAAAAAGTTTATTTCATCTGAATTAATCCTATATAAGGTATTAAATTAAACATACGTTTTCATAAAATTTATTTTTAAATGAAATAAAGATTTGAAATTATCAATAATTTTTATTTGAATAAAATTATATAGAACACAGCAAAATAGAAAAATATAGTTCTTGAATATATTATTATCTTCTTTAAATTTTGAGAATTTTTTCTATTTTTTAAAGATTTTAAAAATATTTGCATAATTTTCTTAATGCATATTTTTTTTTTTTTCGAGTTGAAAAAGAAAATAATTATATGAATATAATTCTATATTCATTTTGTATTTAATCTTTATATATAGTGATTATCTTAATTATATATGTAATATAACTTTGAATTATTGTGATTACTATAAAAGTAGTAGTTATATTTGCTCTTTTTTTTTTTTCTGTTTTTAAATAGGACAAAATGTAGAAATAAAAATTAATTTTTACCTTCAAAAAATAGAAAATAAAAACAAAATAAAATGAAGGAAAATTTTCTTATATTTTTATAGAAAATGTTAATGAAAATTTTCTATTCATTTTTCTAATAATAAAAACAAAAAAAAAAACTCACTTTTTTAAATATAATTTTATCTAGAGTATTTACATATGTATGTAAACTTAATTCTCATTAATTGAGACAATTTTTTTTTTTTTATTAAGAACTTTCGAGTTTCTCATACTACATTTCTTTTATATAATTAGTTATTTTTTCTATTATATGTTTTATTTCTTTTTGAAAAAGAAGTAAATGTATGAAATGTGATTATAAAGTGTGACTATTAATAAAAATAGGAAGAAAATGAAGTTTCGTAAGCATAAAGGTTCATTAGATGAAGAAAAATTGTTTGAGAATATATCAAAAGATGATTGTGGAATGATAAAAAAATTTACTTTGGGAGTATGTGCTATGGAAAGCAAAGTGGAAAGTGCACCAATGGAATGTATACTAAAAAGATTGGCAAAGAGTGGAGACTTTAATATAATAAAATTTAAAGAAGATATGATATTAAATCAAGATATTGACTCTTGGCCAATAGTTGATTGTTTAATAGCATTTTATTCTACTGGATTTCCTTTAAAAAAAGCAATTGAATACGTAAAAAAATACAAACCAATAACATTGAATAATTTAGAGAAACAATTAATATTACGTTCAAGATTACAAATATATGAACAACTAAAGAAATGGAGAGTCCCTCATGCTAATTATGTGGTAGTAGACCATGACACAGTAAAAAAAGGAGAACATGTATTTGAAGAATATTATGATTATATAGTTTATGATAATATACGCTTAAATAAACCATTTATAGAAAAGCCAATAAATGCAGATAATCACAATAATTGGATATATTATCCAAAAAATACAGGAGGTGGTTGTAAGAAATTGTTTCGAAAAATAAAAGATAGAAGCAGCGAATATTGCCCAGATATACATAAAGTAAGAAATAATGGTACATACATATACGAAGAATTTATGTCTACATTTGGTACAGATATAAAAGTATATACTGTTGGTCAAATGTTTGCTCATGCTGAAGCAAGAAAGGCTCCATCATTAGATGGAAAGGTGTGTAGAACGTCTGATGGTAAGGAAGTTCGATATGCTGTTATTTTATCAGAAGCTGAAAAAATCATTGCATATAGAATAGTTGAAGCTTTCCAACAAACCGTTTGTGGATTTGATATATTAAGAACAACTATGGGGCCATTTGTTTGTGATGTAAATGGATGGTCATTTGTTAAAGGCAATGTGAAATATTATAATGATTGTGCTCATATATTAAGAGCTATGTTTTTGGCAAAATTAGAAGAAAAATATAATATTATTCCGAGAGATCTTGCTGATAATTGGTATAATATTGAAAATGAAGAAGAAGTATTAAGAAAAACCTTTAGACAACCAGATGATTTGCATTGTTCTCATCATGAAGAATTATGCTCAGTTATTATTGTTATGCGACATGGAGATAGAAAACCAAAACAAAAAATGAAATTCATCACAGATAAACCTTTACTATTGGACTATTTTAACTGTGAAGAAAATTTATATAATGTTATTGAAAACAGATCTTCCATCGATGATAATATAAAAATAAATCATGAATTAGATAGTAATATTGTATCAGTAAATAACATTAAGTACAATAAAATGGATTCTTCTTTATTCACAAATGATACTTTAACTAAGATAAACTCAAAACAAAATAAGAATACTTCTAATTCTCAAAAAAATGTACCCAATAATAATGATATGACAAAAATGAATGAAATTAATAATGATAAAATAACTCAAGAAGACAAAAGTAGTAATGATTGTGAAAATGAAAAAAAAAATAATAATGATAATAATATAAGTGAAAAAAATAACTCTAAAATAGAAACTTCTAATGAAAATGATACTAAAAAATTGAATAATAAAGATTCCCCACACAATAAGGCATTGAAGGATAATACTACTACCCAATCAGAAGAAATAAAAAAAAATAACTTATATAAAGCATATATGAAAAAAGAAATAAAGTTTAAGTCTCCAGAAGAATTACAAGATTTGTTTTTAATAAACAATATTATATTAAATGATATTGAAAAAGAATACAAAGCTATAAAAGAAAAAATTTTTAAAATTCAAGAAAAAGAAATGGAAGAAAAAACAAAAAAAGAAAAGAGAAAAGAAAATGATGATGTATGTGAAATGATTACTTTAAAAGAAGAAAACATAAATGATAAAGAATTAGCAGATCGTTCTAATATAGGTACTATGACGAAAGAAGAGTTAGAAACAAAAAGAAATGAATATGAAATAATGATTGAAAATCATAAAACTTTACAAAAAATTCTTGAAAGGGGTGACGGATTTACTGGTATAAATAGGAAAATTCAATTAAAACCACTTGATTTAGTTATTGTAAATGATAAAGTTATTGTTACTAAAATTCTTGTTGTAGCTAAATGGGGAGGAGAACTAACAAGAATGGGTAGAAGACAATCAGAAAATTTAGGAAAAAGGTTTAGAGCCACATTATATCCTGGTGACTCAGATGGACTATTAAGATTACACTCAACTTTCAGACATGATTTTAAAATATTTACTTCTGATGAAGGAAGATGCCAAATAACTTCTGCTGCATTTACAAAAGGATTTTTAGATTTGGACGGAGAATTAACTCCTATTTTAGTTGCTATGGTCATTAGAAATTCTAAAGCTCATAGTCTGTTAGATGATAATAGACCAAATTTCGAAAGAATACAATGTAAAGAATTTATTGATAATGTATTAAATGAAAATAAAGATATTGATGATGATTTACTAAAAAAATTAGCATCAGGAAAACATTCAAGAGGATTTCGAGAATCTTTAAAGAAAATTTCTAATTTTTACGAATTAATGGAAAAAATACGAAATACTATTTATGAATTTTTAAAAAGTTTGAATCAAGAAGTACAAAAATGGTTAAATTTATTTCCTTATGATGAGTATGCCTTATATGTAATTGACATCTTACATGAAATTCAAGTCAGATGGAAATCTTTAACAAAAATGTGGTTCAAAAAAAATAAAAATAAATATGATACCTCAAAAATTCCTGACATTGTTGATAATGTAAGATTTGATTTAATTCATCATCATTCTTATTTAGGTAGTGGTTTAGATAAAGCTTTTGAAATTTATAATCTAATTGAACCGTTAGCAAATTACATTTCACAGGCTGAATATGGAATAACTTCAGAAGAAAAGGTGAAAATAGGCGTTAATATTGTCGGCAAATTATTAAGAAAATTAATACATGATGTCACTTTTTACAGAGATGAAGAAGAAAGAAATAAAAAAAATAATAAAGGTAATAATGTTTTTAAAAATGCTTTCCATATTTCTTATATGAACCCTTTTAATTTTTCAAAAAATGATGAACTAAAAAAAGAAAAAAATGAAGAGGAAAAAGACTCATTTAAAAACTTTAATATGTGTAAATATGACTCTAAAAGAAAATTTTTAGATAATTTTTTATTCAAAAAAGAAAACAATAAAATAGAAAAAGAAAACTATGAAAATGAAAATAAAAATACAAGGAAGCTTAATTCAGAAAAAAGTGTTTCTAATAGCACAAATAATGATACAGCAAGTAATTTAAATAATAATAAAACTGAGATCAATTCTTTAAATAATATGAGTAATGGTAATAATAATCCGAATGATCAAAATGTTTTGAAAAATGTTGATTCAGATATAAATGAATCTAAGGAAAAAATAATTAATAATTTACATTCTGAAAAAAGACACTATATTGAAAATAGTTGTTATAAAAATACAGTTAAAATACAGAGTGATAAAATTAATATAGATAAAGAAATTTCAGAAGAAACAAATATTTCATCGGGAATGAAGGATATAAATTCATCGATTTCAGAAGAGAAAAAAAAAGAAAGAACAGAAAAAAGTTGTTTGTTAGAAGAAAAACAAGAATTAGAAGCAAAAATAATGAAAAATACAGAAGAATACATCTCCAAAAATAATACAGATGAAATAGAAAAAAACATATTCGATTGTGATTTAGTAAATGCCAAATGCTTAGAAAAAAGAAATGAAACAAATTCTGAACAAAGTTATACAAAAAGTATAGCAAATAAAACAAATAACATGAACAATAATAATAATAATAATAATAATAATAATAGTACCCCTCTAAATCTTTTAGACGCAAATTTAAATGAAAATACAAATGATTTAAATAATTATAAAAGTAGTGTAACATATAATACAAATGTAAAAGATTTATACACACCAAAGTTAATTAACAAAAAAGAAGCTCTTGTTATTAATTCTTCCGATTTATGGGCACATCAAAATAAGTATAGAAAAGAAAATAATGAAAAACAGAAAATGAAGAAAATGAAAAGTACTAAAGAAAATGAATTTAATGAAAAAAAAGAGGGAAACAATGAGAATAATGCAGAACAAAAATTCTCAGAGAAGACAACGAAGCAGGATGATGACATTATAAAGGAAATAAAAGAAAAAAAAAAAACAGATAAAGATATAGAAGAAGAAAGAGAGAAAGGAAATGAAAATGAAAATGATAATGAAAATGAGGATGGAAATGAAAATGAAAATGAAAATGAACAAGAAAAAGAAGAAGAAGATGAAGGTGAAGAAGAACAAGAGCATGATGATGATGAAGATATAATAAGATTAAAAGAAACAGATGCTCGCAGATTAGGTATAAGATCTCCATGGAGAATGGTAAGATCACGATATTACGTTACATCTGCTTCTCACATGATTTCATTGTTAAATATCCTAATCCATGCAAAGAATACAGATAATTCAATTAATCAAAATATTATTGATAATGATTCAATTAAAAGTATGGGAGATGTTACAGATTTACACTATTTATCTCATCTAGTTTTTAGAGTATGGGAGAGAAAACAATTAAAAAGAAATGATAATAACCGATTCCGTATTGAAATTTTATTTAGTTCAGGTGCAAAAGATGGATTTGGTCAAAATTATGAACTTTTAGAAAAAGATGCAAAAGCTCAGCAGCAAAAATATGAGAGGCATTTTAATAAATATTTCGATGATAATAAAAAAGTGACTGGAGCAAAAAATGATACTCCAGAAAATGAAAATAAAATAAATGTTAAATCACATACTACAAATTCGCAAAATGAACTAAATAAAAAAAGTGAATTAGAAGAACAAAAAAATGTAAAGAATGATACAATTTATGAAAGTAATATAAATAATGAGGATAATTTAAAAATAGAAAATAAAATTGGATACGAATCAAACATCAATAATGAAAACAAAAATTTAAATAAATATATGTATAAAGATATTAATTTTAATGCAAAAAATAATCAATTAAAAGAAACAGAAATGAAAAATGAAGATGCACAACACTTAAAAAATTTCAATAAAATAGACAACAGTTATAAAAACTCCATTGATATTTTAAATGAAAATAGTTCAAGTAGTTCTTTTTTAAATTCATCAATAAATGCCAAGGAACATACGTTAAAAAATAATATAAGTAGCTTTAAGTATTCAAATAGTATCGACGAGATTATTCTTAACTCCAATAAAAAAAAAAATAATTTAAATTATGAAAAACTAGATATAGAAAAAAAAAAAGGTATTTTACATATGTCGTCAAACAGTTCTTTAAACAGCAAAACTTTTAATTCTTGCAACGATTTTAAAAGGGAAAAAGAAGAAAAAAAAATTAATTTAATTAATAAAAGAGAAATGTCAATAGACATTGGAAGCATAAATGAAAAAAAAAGTACGGATAATAACAATTTAAACATCTCAGGAGGTTACATGGTTAGATCTATTAGTTCTAATTTAAGAAAAAAAAACAAACAGAAAGATAATTTAAAATTAGATTATGAAAAGAAAGAAAAAGAAGATATTACTAAGGAAAATTTATTAACTTATGAAAATGACTGCATTAATTTGGGTTCAGAAGAAATATCTCGTAAATCATGTAGAAGAAGTTTTTCTTGCTTAAGTGATAGGTCTTTTTATAAAACTAAAAAAGAAGATGAATTAAATGATGATCAAAAAAGAAAAAATAATATGGAAAATAGAGTTAATTTATTAGAAAACGAAAAAATGAAAAATAAATTCGAAAATAATATGGTGCATAACAATAGTGGAAATAAGAAAGCTAATGTATTTTCTCATGTATTCCAGCATTTTAATGAAAATAAAAAAAATTCTACATCTAATTTAAATTTTTTTTATAAAACATACATGCCCGATTACGAAAAAATTATTGAAAATGATAAAAAAGTAGAAACATTTGATGTTCCTCCATATTGTGAATTAGCACCATTAATCGTTTTAACAAAAAATTGCCAATTATCCACTTTTGAAAATATACTAACTCAGGTTTTAAATAAATATTCGAAGAGTACAAAAAATAAAGAGAAAAGCAAAACTGAAAAAAAAGTAATTTAAATAAAAAAAAAAAAAAAAATTGAAAAATTAACAAAAAATATAAGATATAGATAGAGGTGGGATAGTATTGAAAAAATAAACGTTTATACATATGGCGATGCTTTATTAAGCATTTAAAATAGTATAATGTTTTAAATTATATTTCATAAATTTTCTTAAAAAGTAGAGAAATTCCAAATATAAAATCAAAAAATTAAAAATAATAAAATACAAAAGTATATTGAGGTCTATATATATGTATTTTTTTAATATTATTAATCTATTTTGCTTTTTATGTTTTTAAATATTAGTATTAAAAATGTAATTTTATTTTTTTAAATTTATTACATACCTATTATTTTTTTTTTTAAGTGTTTAAAAAATTAAATTTTTTTTTTTTTTTTTTTTGAGTTTTTAATATATTTTCCATATAAAAAATATAACAAAATTCTTTAATTGAAAATCCTTAAAATTTTCTTTGTTTAAAAGAAAAATATAAGATTTAAATAAGAGTTAATCACATTTTATTAATTTTTCTATGAAGAGAACTCAAATATATCTCGTTTTCGTCTTCATGAACAGCTTTCGCTATCCCTACCTATTTAAATGAAATATATGAAGTAATAAACAAAAGATAATATTTCAAAAAAAAGAAAAAAAAAATGATATTTTAAATTATTATTTTTTTAAATTTATTCTATTTTTACATATGAATTTTCATTTAATTTTCCTTTTCTGTAAACAGTGTAATAATATCTCATAAATGCTGCATTTCCTAAAATATATGCATGACCATATTCAGGTGAAACTTCTATTTCCATAAAGGCTGGTTTACACATGTCATTATTACGAACTAAATATTGTACCGGTGTCAAAGTAAATGGCATTTTATTCTAAAAGTATGTGTATCGGAATTAAAAAAAAAAAAAAACCAAATGAATACTTTTATTATTTTTTTTTTTTTTTTTGATGTTGATTTAAATTACAATAACGTAGGTTAAATTAGGATAGCTAGCAACAACTTCTTCAATGTTATTATCATCACATTTCTAAAAGAAAAAACAAAAGTAATTTTATTTTAATTCTTTTAATATATATATATATTTTTAAAAATATACTTTTGAAGGAACAATTTTTGAAAAATATTCTATTTCTGATTTAGGTACACTGTTAAAAGATGTTCCAGAATCAAATATTAAATAATTTTTATGCTTTTTTATTTTTTGTTCATGTATATAATTATTTTGTTCTATTTGGTTTCTATTCTTGAAATACGAAATTCTTTTAAAAAATTTTCGGATAAAACAATTTTTGTCTCTTTTATTTCTCTTTTTTAAATCATAAACAATCGAACTAGGATCACAACAAAATTTCTGATGATCGATGTATAAACCGTCAAATTCTATTTCCCAATAATATTCTCTGACAACTGGAAACATATAAATGTCTCCTTGAAAAAATCGCTTATCTACACCTCCAAATATTAAAGCAGAAAATTTATTATCTTTTCCTATGTAAATTGAAAATTCATTATATTTAAAATTATAAGATGAAACTAAATTTTCATAAATGGTTTTATTTCCCGTAGATAGCATTGCATGAAATGCTAAACCAATTATTCCTTCAAAATTTATTCTTTCAAAAACATTAGATTTTTCCTCATTTCCTTTTTCTTTTTTCACTAAACCAAATGACTGATTTTCTACTTTAAGTGGGCCTATTCTAAATGTTTCTATTCCTATTACTCCCTGAATTATTCCTGTACCAAACTAAAAAAGGATTATATACATATATATATACATATATATATACATATATATATAAATTACCATAATATCTAAATTTGTGTACGGTTTATAATATCTAAAGCTTCTAGATAATTTATAATTGTATCTTTTCACTTTTAAACAAGTATCATCACTGCATTTTGTACTGACTACCCATACATTTCTTTATTTATATATATATATATATATATATATATGCATGTAAAAAAAAAATATATATTCTTTATTATATTTTTACGTTTTTTATTTGTATTTTTTTTCTTTCATATTTTATTTAAAAAATTCTTTTTCCTTTTTCTTTATTTCTATATATAAACATTCTTAAAAACTTACGTGCTACCAGTATCAAAAATGGGCCTTATCGTTTGCGGCGGATTTCCTATTTGAATAGAACCAACATATTGACTCTAAAAAAAAAAAATTTTTTTTATAAATATTAGAAAATTCGTAAACATATTTTTATATTTTTTTTTTTTTTTTATCTAATTATATGTAAATATCAAAATAAAAACACCTACATCTTGCAACTGTTGTAAGGGTAAAGTCACTTTACTATTTAACAAATTATTCCTATTGTGGACTTTTTGATATATTTTTTTATCACCTTGTTTACTATTCATATCATTTTTAACAGTTCTATCATTTGTCGCATCATTATCTTTAGTAAGATTCTTATTAGCCTTATAATATTCATTACTTTCCTCTATAACAGTTTCATTCTTAATATTTTCTCTATTATTTGAAACATTGGATGGTATATCATTTTCAAGAAAATTATAAGATTTTTTTCTTTTTTTATTTAATATATTTAATAAAAAAAAATTATCTTTAGAATCATTGTTATATTTTCGTAACATTACATTTTTTTTTTCTATTCTGAAGTCAATGTTATTACCTTTTTCTTTATTAACTTTATCATAAAAATATTTTCGTTTACTAGATACAGCAACCAATGGAATTATATTCTATAGAATAAAAAAATAAGAAGAAAAATATATATCAATTAAATATTGCAAATGGAAATGTATCCTAATGAAAAACATAAAATTCTTATTTTTTTTCTTTTATTTAAAGAAAAATTAAATTGGTTTCACATATATATATATTTATGTGTTGTATTGCATTATTTCTGAAGTCTTATAATATTTTTTTTTTTTTTATAACTTCTTATTAATACTTCTTTATAATTATATATATATATATATTTCCTTTTTTTTTTCAAGATTTTTTTATTACTTCCGATACTCCATTTTCGTGTATACAAACGGAGCAATTAAAGCAAGAATCACATTTTGGAATATTATAATTAAGGGATTCTTTATAGGATTCTATATCTTTTAAACTATTTGAATTATTATATATATATATGCAATTATTTAATTTTATATAAAATGTATAAATTAAAAATATTATTATAAGTCTCATTGAAAATGTTGAATGGAATATTTTTTTTAATTTTTTAGAAATTAAAAAATTCATCTTTCAGAATAAAAAAAAAATTAAATCCAATCAAAATGTACTATAATCAAATGCCTAGATAGGCTCATAGCATTTTTTCTGCAATAATATAAAAAAAAAAAAAAAAAGAATAATTTCTTCTTAAGTTGATATCAAAAAAACACAATTGTCTATATCATAAAAAATATAGTAAAACCTAAAATTTACATAAAAAGAAAACCACAATAACAATATAACTATCATATAAAAAATAAAAAAAGAGTCTACATGTAACTCCCTTAAGAATTTTCTTGAAATTGCATATTTAAATTGATGTTTCAATATTCAGAAAATTTATTCTTTCTCAACATAATTTTTAATTCTTAAAATAATTTTGCATTATTAAAATTTTAATATAAAAATAATATAGTGAAATACAATGAAGTATTTAATTAAAACACATTCACTGATTCTTTTTCATGGATGAAAAAGATAGACAAATATTATTACATTTACATGTATATTTATATATATGGATATTTTTTTTCTCTTATTACTTTTTTAAAACGAACATTAATATATTTCATTTTTTAGAAGCCTATATTGTATTTGCTTTTTTTTTTTTTTTAAATGATCTAAGAATGTGCAGAAAGTTGCACTTTATTTCCATGTTGTAAAAAAAAAAAATCTTTTCATTATGTATAAAAAATTATGATAAAAAAAAAAAAAATTCGTATTAATCTGTGGAATAAAAAAAAAATATTTAAAATTTAATATAATGATATTTATGTTCATTACATTTATATTATGAATATTTTACTGAGTATAAATAATCACATAAAAAAAACTATTTAAAAGCAGTTACATTTTAAAAAAAATAAATAAAATAAAATATGTATGCATATATATATGTATAATAAAAAATAGAAAAAGAATACTATTTTACTTTAAGAAAAATAAATTATTTTAAATATAAGATTAAAAAAAAATAAAATAAAAATATGTTAAAAATTTTAAAAGTCAATTAATTTTCCAAATAAAATGTGTTGTAATATTTGACGCTTTTGAATAATTTCAGCTTGATACATTTTTAGTAACCCTGAACAAATTTTCTCCCTTTTCATGATAAACAAAAAAAAAAAAACTTCTATTTTTAATATGTTTTTATTTTTTTATTTTTTTTCTATATTTTTAATGATACCATGTTTCAACTCCAGAAATATCATACAACATTTGGGAGGATTCATGAAAAGGAGCATGCTTTAACTGAAAAAAAAAATATGCAATATTAATATAATTATAATATGTTTTTTAATATATATATATTTAAATAACAAAAAATTATAAATATTTTTGTTTATGAGTTTTTTAATATACCATTGATATATATTTTAAAGCATCAAAATATAAATATTTGGGGGCCCACAATTCTAATAATTCTTTTTTTTCAATCTAATAAAAAAATATTAATTTAAAATTAATATATATATGTATATATATATATAATTGAAATATTAAAATATATTTTACATCATCTGTTTTAATATTTCTATTATAAGAAAGCTGAGCTGCACCAAATAGAAAAACAAGAAATTGAAAATCATCTAATCCCCATGCTCCCCTACTACCTGCTGGCTCTACTGTGTAAACTATTTGAATTCTTCTTACTCCCTCTAAATATCTGAACATATTAAGAAGAAATTATTAAAATAGGATATTATAAATGGATGAATGTAAAATATTAAATAATAATAAAGAAAAAAAAAAAAAATGTAGTTTTTTTTTTTTGATATTTTTTTAAATAAAATATTACTGTCTATATAGGACAAGAACAAGATGTTTATAATCTGATTCATTAAAAAAATTTAATTTATTTAAACAAAAAAGAAACAACAAGAAATTTAATTCATGCCCCGTTCCATAATCTATTCTATTTTTATTTCCAATAGAATTTTTTAAGTAATATGCTAATTGAAAAAAATGTTCAGATATATTTGGTATATTAGACTCATTTAAAATTTGAGGTAAATAATTATCAATTTCCTTATAGTATTCATCACAAAAATTTTGGAAGCCTTTATTTCCGAAACGAGAAGATTGTTTTACAGGAGGACAATAATCTATACATTTATTCATATTTTTTACTAGTTGAAATATATTATAAACATTTCTTGATAATAGTAAGAAATCATCATTAGTTTTTTTATTTTCATTTGCTAATTTAAAATGTTCTAAAGGTCTCATTTCTATAGCTACAACTGACTTATTTAAATTTGTAATAAAATCAATGATTTCATTGTATATAGGACTATTTACAAATTTGATCACACTTTCATCATTAATTATTTTATAACTTAACCCATTTTGATCGGGCATTTTTATAAATAATTGGAAATAAATATTAAACAAAACAAAAATAAAATAAAATAAAATAAAATAAAAATAAAACAAATATTATATATATTTTATTTATATCCTAAAGAGCTAAAAATTTACGAATATAAACATAGTATTATATTCTTTGTAATAAAAATAAAGAGGGTTATTTTATCTCAAAACTTTTAGTAGGAATGGATATATTCCAAATCCTACACAAATAAATTTGTTATTTGCACTAGAAATATTATGTTTTAATTAGAATAATATTTTATATTTTGATTTATTTTATTTCTATCTAGTTACAAAATAGAATAATGGATACCTTAAAAGTATTTTTAATAAGATTTTAGTTTTTAATAATATATTAATTATTTTTCTTTTTTCTTTCTTTTTGTATTTAGTTGATATTATGAAAATGAAATAAAAGCATAATGATAAAAGCTAATATTATATTGTGCAAAAAAAAAAATAAAATAAAATAAAAATAAAAATAAATATAAAATAAAATTAAAAAAAAATAAAAATAAAATAAAATAAATAATTTAATTTGAAATAAAAGTACTATTTTTTATAATAAAAAAAAAAATTAATAAGTAAATAAAACAATTTACTTTGAAATAAAAAAAAAATATAAATAAATAATAAAATGCTAATATCCAATTTAATAATATATCCCAAAAAAAAAAAATATTATCTAGATTATATATTTATCATGTTTATTATATTCATAAATAAAAAAAATACTTTTTATAAAAATAAATTATATTTATTTTATTCATCTTTTTTTATAAGTTGTAATTATTTCATTATCTTATGTTATATAACTTTTCATATAATTATATATACTAATTTCCTCAATATCGTTAAGGTAAATAAGATGTTCGTATAAATGTGTATTTTTTTCCTTTTTTACTTTTTATTTATTATTACTGATATTGAAAATAGATAAATAATATATGATAAATATTAAATTATCATTTTTTTAAAAATTGAATATTTCAATTTTATGAAAACGTCTATTTCATTCCAATGCATGGATGAAACTTAATTCATCATATAAAAATTGTTGACAAAACTAATTAAAAAAAAAAAAGAAATTAAGGAATTAGAGTATTTATCATATTTAAAAAAAAAAAAAATTCAATATATTTTTTTTTTTTAAGTTATAGCATTCATAATTCATAAAATCAACAATGAACCAAAAAAACTTTTTAAAATAAATCCCTAGTTGTATTAAAAAAATTTTTTTTTTTTTTTTTACGTGTAATTATTTTAATTCACATATTTTTATAAATTTTATTAATGCAAATTATTATATACAAATCGCTATTTAAAAGTAATATATGAATTATAAAATTTTTATAAAGTGTTATTTTTAAATGCTAATTATATAATCATACATTATGTGAATTAATATATATTTATTATTTTCATCATCTTTAAAAAAGAATGAAGTGAAATTTATTCTAACAAAATTAATGTTAGGTTATTATCATAGATGTTTATATAAATATAAAAAATTATTGAAAAAATGGCTTTTTAAATAAAATTTATATTATAAAAGTAAAATAATAGTAACAATAGTATTTTATATTAATATGTAAAAAAATTTATAAAATTAAATTTCTATAACCCTGAAATATTATTAAAAACTTATATAATTTATTTCACTAATCTAACGCGTATGTATATATATACATACTTGTATTTTTTATTCTATTCATTAAATTTACAATTTAAATTAATAAGAAGGGAATAAAAAAAAAAAAAAAAAATTAAAAAATAAAAGAAACTAGAATTTTTTTTTTTTCATTGTTATCATTTGATATAAGGATTATGAGTGAATGGATAGTTTCATAGATGATGAGATAAATTCAGCTGATGAAAATGAACCTGTTTTATTAGATATAAGTGACATATTAAATTTGAAAAGACAAAAAAAAAAAAATATAAAAGAAGAAATTAATTACATGCAAAAAAACTTAAATTTTCTAAAGCCATTAGAAGAATATGATAATTATGATGATAATGAATTTTTAATAAGTAAAAAAGAAAATTCAAGGATAATAAATAAAGAAAATTATTCATCAGAATATAACACTTATCATTTAAATATCTATTCCAAATGTAAGATTTACTATAAAAGAACATTTGAAAAATTAAAAAACATTTTCACTAACAAAAAAAGAGATGAAAATTTTCTTTATTATTCAAATAACTTCTCTAGTGATTGTTTTAATATATTAGCTAATCGTTTATACTACTCAAAGATTACATCATATTTGTATATTTTTGTTCTTTTATTAAATGTATTTATTTTAGTATATGGTTTTTTCACAAAAATATTGAGTAAATTTATTGTTTGTTCTGAAATCTTTGTTATTTTTATGTTATTAATAGAAGTTTGTTTAAGATTAATGACTGAAGTAATAAAATAAATAAATATACATATATATATATATATATATATATATTTTTAATTATTCTTTATTATAAAAGAAATTTCGAATAATGTTAAAAATGTATGTATATATTTATGTTTACATGTATTTTTAAATTCTTTATTAACAAAAAAAAAAAAAAAAAATTGTCTATTTATAGGGTAGTAATTATTTTTATCATTTTGATGGATTATTTGATGTAACAGTTACATTTATGTGCTTTTTCCTACTAATAAGTAGTGGAGATTTGAAAATATTTTATGAAACTAGTACTGTTAAAACAAAAAACAAAGAAATAGAAGAGATTATTTCTAATAGTTTAACAGTATTACGATTTTCATTTCAGTTATTTAGAACAATAACCTTGTTTATGCATCATAAAAGAACAAAAGTATAAAACTCTATAGATATAATTTATTTTTTAAAATTAATTCATTTATTATTAAAACAAAAATTATTACTTATTATGTATAATTTATATGGTTGATTTACATATTTTCATGTGGGATGTAATATTTTATGATTTTTACAATTATCACTTTTACTTTTATATTCTTTTTTAATTCATATAATATATTATTTTATATATTAATAATTTTTTTTTTTTAATTTTTTATTTTTCTTTTTTTTTTTTTGAATAGGCACCAAATGATAATATAGACTTTTCTTTATTGAATTTGCCAAAAGATGATTTTTGAAAATATTTTCATTTAAAAATATAATACAAAACAAAAAAATAAAATAACATGAAATGAATAATCAAATAAAATTAAAAATTAAAAATTAAAAAAATATTTGATTTGACAGATTTAAAAAATTATTGTAAAAACTAAAAAAAAAAAGAAAAAAAAAAAAGAAATAGCATATATATATATATATATATGTACATTCGTTTTAAATTAAATATTTCTTTTAAATTTTTCTTTTTTTTAAATCTCTAAATGATAAATTTTCAAAGTTTGTTGAATGAATTAATGTATCTTTTTCATAATTTTTATTATCATCATATGTAAAAGAATCTATTAGATCAAGTTTTTTTTTCTTCTCGTTTATGAAATCCTTTTTCTTCTCTTCTATGGTACTTTTTGTATTTAAGGAATTGATAAAAACCTTTTCTGATAAATTTAAATTATTATTAACAGAAGAAAAATTATGAGACATTTTTAAATGTGTTTTATTGTTTTGGTTAATATTTAAGCTTTTTTGTTCATTCATGCAATATTCATTTATACGAGTTTTTTCTTTATTCTCAAAATATGGAAAATTATGTATTTTTGCAATATCTTCTTTATCTCTTTTATTTTCTAAAAGAGAACTCTTTTCACTCAAACTTAAATTTTGCACTTCATTTATAAATTTAAAATCGTCATCAAAAAAAGCACTCAAATCATTTTTCATTTTGCTGCTATTATTATGATCATAATTACTATTGTCACAATCTTTATAACATAATTTATTAAGAACTGTTAATTTTTCGTTTTTAAGCATTTTATTTATGTTTCCATTTGGATTATCTCTGTTAAAACCACTGTCTATATGGCTACTTTTATTATTAACATTCATATTTTTTATATCTCGACTTAAATAATTTTGCTGATGCTTATTATAATAATTATCATTATTATGATGACTAATGTCGTGCTTATTATTAAAGTTATTTACATTAAATTTACTGTAATGATTATTATTATCAATTTGATCTCTATTATAAACATTTTTATAAGAACTCTTATCACCATTATTGTACTCATCAACATTGTTAATAGCATGATTCCCTCTAATATAATTATTATTATTTGGATATTTTTTGCATTCTAGATCATCTTTATATTCATTGTAAATAGCCTTATTATAATTATTATTAATATTATTTGGGATATAATTCCTATCATTATTATTGGGATAATTACTTTTATAATTACTTACATTGTTATTATTATTAATGTAATTTCGTTCACTGAAATGTTGATTATTATCTCTATTATTAAAGTATCTATATTTATTTTTCTCATTATTCTGAGTTGTAATATTTTGATTTTTATCGTATTCAAAAGAAGATATTAAATTAGAAAACTTGTTCAATGACGATTCTTGTATATTAGGAACAGAAGAAATATTATTTTGATTATAATAATTTATATTTATATCTGTTTCTAATTCATGTAATAAACAAAAGCCTCTAATGCCTGATACGATTTTTTCTAAAAAATTATTTGGGCATATTGGTGATATATTATCAACATGCTTTCTTATTAAATCTACTGATGTTAATCTTTTGTAGCATATATCTTTTAATGGTTGGTCGGAAATTAATTGAAAAGGAGGGATGTTTTGTTTTCTTGCTTCTAACATTCTTGTTCTTAATAAAATTTTCATAATAGAATCATTTATTTGCTCATTTGTTAATTTTCTTTCTTTTTCTTCATTATCTTTATGATAACTATTTTTATCAATATTGAAATAATCATACTTATTAATAGTATTTTTATTATTATTATTTATATTTTCCTGTGAAAATTTTTCATCTACTTCTGAATCATCTTTCTTAAAATTTTCTTTTTCTAAATTATTGATAAAATAATTCTGGAATTTTTTTTTATTAGTATCTGTGCTAGCAAAATCATTTCTTTCAGTACTATTTATTTCTACTTCATAATTTCTATTATATTTATTTTTGTTTTTATTTTTACTTTTATTTTTATTATTTTTTTTATTATCGGAATTTTTCATAGAATTGGATAAGAAAAAAGGTAAGCTAATAATGTATTTCTCTTCTCCGTTTATAAATTTTTCTCCTTTACTTGTTAATCCAATGCTTATGTAACTCATATCACTTCCATAATTTAATGTTTCTTTAATGAATTTATCATTTCTCGCAACTTTCATAAAAGAAGACCACCAATTAGTAGATTTGTGTTCTCCTTTTCCATACTCTTTAATATTGTGATAGTTTTTTTTAATTATACTTGATTCTTTGCTTTTTACTAAAATTTTGCAAATAGTGGATATTCCAGTTTTTCCTTTTAAGGATGATATACAGCTTAATAAGACTTTTAATTCATGTGTCAAATCAACTAAATCATCAAATATAGATGACGATAGATTAGATATTTTAATATTCTTTCTTGCATTTTTATTATTATCATCTTTTTCATGATTCTCATTATCTTTTCCCTTTAGAATACTATTATTAATACTTATATTATTAGTATTACTATATATTTTACCAATTTCTTTTTTTTTTTTTTTAATTACACTTAAATAATGCATGCAGTTATCACATCTTGCACATAAATAGATATCATATTTTTCTACATAATAACACACACCTTCGTTGTTTTTCTGATCAAAAATATCAATGTCTATAGCTTTTAATGGTTTTTCATCAAAATATTCATAAATTTTTTTTCTTCTACAAGCAGTGGAATAGGCATAATCAGATGCATCAGTAAACATAGTAATAATATGCTTAACTCTTTCAAAATTAGTTTCTATTAAATTATTAGCTGTATTTTCTCTTAAAATAATATTCTTTGTTTTAGACTCATCATTAATATTAAAAAAAAGGATGGCTTCTGCATTACTATTATCCCTACCTGCTCTTCCAACTTGCTGAACATATGCTTCTAATGATCTAGCAAATCCATAATGAATAATTCTTCGAATATCTGGCTTATCAATACCCATTCCAAAAGCAACCGTTGCTACTATAATTTGTATTTCATCTTTTAAAAATTTTTCATGTGCATCTTTTTTTTCTTCATTACTTAAATCAGCATGATACATACTGACTAATAATCCTTTATCCTTTAAAAAATCATGAATACTTTCACACTCTTTTTTAGAATTTACATATATTAAAGTAGAATTATATGGGCATATCTTAGAATTATCTATAAATTTTTTAGTTCTTTCTAATGACTTTCTAACTGGGATATCTAATATATATTTTAAATCATCATATAGATTAGTTTTTGTTCTAACACTATAATACAAATTCTTTTTATTTACACTACTTCTTTTAATTAAGCAATTACTTAAATCAAAATTTAAATTTTTTAAAATATCACTTTGAACATTTTTTGTGCAGGTTGCTGTTAAGCACATAACAGGTATTTCTTTTAATATACTTCTTAATTCATTTAATTTTCTATATGATGGTCTGAAATCATGACCCCATTCAGACATACAGTGAACTTCATCAATTGCTATTAATAATATTCTTTTTTTTAATAATGTAAATAAATTTTTATTATTTAATGCATATTCTGGACTACAATATACTATATTATATACACCATGTTTAATTTGAGTTAAAATTTTTTCACTATTCATTTTTTGACCACTTCCCAAAAATACTGAAGATATTTTTTTTCGGTTTAAATTATCTACTTGATCTTTCATTAAAGATATTAAAGGTGATATAACAATTGTAAATTTTTTTTTTGATTCATCCATTAATGAGGGAATCTGATAGCATAGAGACTTACCCATTCCAGTAGCCATAACAATAAAACTATCTCTTTTATGAAAAGTTGCATGAACTGCTTCTACTTGAAAATCTTTTAAATTTTTATAACCAAAATGCTTTTTTTGTGCTATTTCCATTTTTATTTTTAATTCTTCTAAGGAATAGTTAATATTAGAATCAATATCAGAATTCTCAGTATCTGAGCTACTTACAGTTTTTTTTGCTGTAATATATTTCATCATTTTTATCAAAAAAAAAATAATTATCTATATAATTATGTATATATATTTATTACACTATTTGTATATATATATGAATACATGTTCAAATAAACAAATACCCTTTTTATCAAAGGATTTTAAACTATTTTTAAAAAAACAATAAAGAAAATGCCATCTTGGGATATTTGCATATATATATATATATATATATATATATATATATATATATATATATATATATTATTTTTTTATGTGACAAAATTTTAAAAATATATAAACATTTATAAAAAGAAATTAATTTTAATATTTTATATAATAAAAGAAATTCATATAAAAACTTTGCTTACATTTCTCTATATCTTATAAAAAATACATAAAAAGCCATAACCATTTATATAATATATATGTATGTAACAATATAAATGAAAATTTAAAGTCCTATTCATAAAAAAGATTTTAAATTAAAAATTTTGTAGCTATTGTCTTAATATGACATTTTTATTTTATTTTTATATATTCTTTTTAAATGTGTATTCCTCTTTTTTTTTTTTTCTTTTAAAATAGTCAAAAAAAAAAAAATACAATTTAATAATTTAAGATATATTTACATAAAAAAACATTAATAATAATTATATATATAAATAAAATATGTATTTTTTTAAAATTATACAAAATTTTGCTATTTTTTTGTAATTTTTTAAAAATTCTATGAAATATTTGTTGATTCCCTTTTTTTTTTTATATGAAATCTTCAAAATTATTTAAACAAGACTGATCATAATTACATCTTTTTTTTTTTATTTATATAAATTACATTATGATAGTTTTTTTTTAATTTTTTGTATAAATTTAAAATATTATTTATTTTAATATTAAAAAATTATTGTTTTTGTATTTATGCATTTTTTTCTCTTTTAATAATAAATTCTTATAAAAAAATATATAGTGTAAAATATATTAAGACACTTTATTAAATTCATTTTTAAAAAGCATGTTAAAAAATATATAAGAATAAATATAACATAAAAAAAAAAAAACCCAATTCAGAAAAAAAAATATACTAAAAATTTTTTTTTTATTTCAGATATTTATTTCAAGCAAAAATATATTCAAATTCCGAAAAAATCAAAAAAATAAAATAAAGTAAAAATAATCAATTTTCTTTATTTATTTCCGTTTGAACAAGTGTTATTTTATCTCCTAAACTAAGAGCTATTCCCTATTTGAAAAAAAAAAATATAAAAAAAAAAAGTGAACAGAATATATAAAAATTTATAAACCAAGTATTTCATATTAAAAAAAGACAACAAAATGAAATAAAATCCATATAAAATTATTATTTTTGTTTTATTTATTTATTTTTTAAATACTTGTGTTCTGCTTCGAACTCTTATACTTCCTGATAATTTCCCATCAGAATTTTTTTGAATAGATAAGTTGGCTAAGGAATCTTCTCCAAATATGCTTCGAGAAAATAAGTTGATAGCAAAGAAAGCTGAGTTATTAATTAAACATTTCAAATCTTCTAAATTTGAAATGTAAGATATATATATATCAATTGGATTAACGTTAGCTTGTTCAGGCCTATTTTTAGTTTCTAATTCATAATATTCTAAAGGCATAAACTTCTCAACTATAGTCATGTTAGTATTTTTTATAATCAGCTTCAATAATTCAAATGCATCTCTGAAAAATAAATAATGTAAACATAAATATATATATATATATATATATATAGAGTGAAAGAGAAAAAAAAAAAAAAGAGAGAAAATGATTTTTTTTTTTTTTTTTGAAGTTAAAACCTGATAGAGGTATTAATATTAATTTTATTTTCCCATTCAAATTCAGACCACATTATACGAAAAAGATGGGAAGATATAAATGAAGCATTTATATAATCAGTCATATTAATATTCAATTCATTTAACACAATATAATTTTTATTACTATCATTTTTTTTTTCATAAAAAATGTATCCAAATATGATTCCTGTTTCTGTTGTATGAACTTTTACACTTATTTTAAATTTGCGTTTTTCATACGGAGATAAATTAAATACTGGTATTTTATCTATAGGTTTTAAATTTCCATGAGTTGATAAATTGAAGTATATGTTTTGTAAGTATACTCCTGATTGATTATATACATAAAATTCTATAATTAAATTAATGTTTGAAATAATAGGGAATGCTTCAATAAATATATCATCGTCTGTTCCTGTTAATCTTTGGGAATTATATAATTTAGCTAAGAATAAGGAAGAGTAATTATGCTTAAATGAAGGATATTTAAATTCATTTTCTTCAAATAAAATGTCATTATTTAATGTATACTTTAATTTCAGTTTTTCTAAATTTTCATTCGTTGAAATAGACTCCTCATCAAGCATGTTTAGTATATTTTTTTTTTCTTTTAATACTCTGAAATAAATATCATCGTCTACATTTGCCTTATCTTGTTCACATATTGGCATTTCATCATTTGGAAGTTTGCTTATATCAATTAATTCTGTTGGAATATCTTTATTTATTCTATTTTTCTTTTTAATATTTTTATAAGTAGAACCGTATATACAGCAATATTTTTCTTCTTCTTTTTCCAAAAACTTTTGAAAATAATCATCTCCGTTTAAAAAAGTTCTTATTAAATTTTGAGTTTGCTTATCTATAATCTTCTTTCCATTAGTTATTTTTAAAAATATCTTTAGACATTGATTTATTCTGATAAGATTGCTATCATTTTCATAAATACTAATTGCACACTTTGCGTTTTTCTGGCCTATATATTTTATAATACTTGCTAATATATATATAGATTTATTTCTAAATTCATTAATATTTTCAATTAAAAATTCGCTATTTGAATTGCTTATTTTTTCAGTTACACTACCATTTTGAAGTGTTTTATTTAATTCTTTTGAATTATATGACGAATTTCTTGAAAGACTGTTTGCTGATTGATTTGAAGAAATATTTAAAAACTCAAAGGAATCATTAACTTTTGATAATAATTTTAAATATAATTTTGTTAGACAAACACATATAACACATAAAAGTAAATCGTCATTTTCACATAATAAATCATAAGCAAACGAATGCAAATTATTTTTATTGTCATCTGAAGATAAATTGTAATTTTTTAAAAATGCTTCTGTTGCATATGTGCCATCTTCTAATATTACAGTTTTTGTCTGAATATTAGAATTTGATAAATTAAAATTCATCGTTTTATTTTTTTTAAATTTCTCATTTTGTATTTTATTAATAATGTCTAAGTCAATATTACTATTTAAAAATGAAGATAAATTTTCATATAATTTGTTCATAAAATCAGTAATCATATTTTCATCATTCATATATTGTCCTAATATCCAGAAGAAAATTCTTAATATAGTGGGTTTTTTAATGTCAAAAATAGCATCAAATATTTTCTGAAGTATATTCTTTTGAAAAATTTTATTGTTTGCTAGCTTTCTGATACATACTGCTGCTTCATAATTTATTTCTTTTTCATCATCGTTTACATATAATAATAACAAATCAACGATGTTTAAGCATTCATTAGAATGCATATTACATATATGTTGTAATGATTTAATTAGAATTTTTTTATAACTATTCACTTCTTGATAGTTCGTTGACATATTATTCATTTGAAAAATATCATTAATATTTTTAAAGCTGTTTAATTGATGATTTGTATTTGTTTGCATATTTTTTTGAGTTAAATTCTTTGCATAAACAATTTGATCATTTAACTTTAATAATTCCTTTTTTAAAACATTTAAAACTAAATGTACGTTCCTTTTTGTTAATACATGTAATACCAAATTTAAAATTTTTATTTTTATATCTCTTGAAGGAAAGCTTAAAGCTCTCAATAAATCCATGATATAATTTTCTAATATATGTTTCCATTTACACATAATATAATACAATTTATCAATAACAATTAATTTAATATTATTATCATGCTGATTAATCAGTAACTTAATAAAACACTCACTAGCTGTTTTTATGCTTAAAGCAGAATTGCTCATATATAGAAGACAACATGCTCCCTCATATAATACACTATTACTAACATTTTTACTTAGCATATTTAAAAGTATTTTAATAACATTATTTTTATATTGACTATAATCATTTTCGTTTACTTTTTTCTTTTTTAATTGATGAATATCTTCACCCAATTCATATAATAAACAATTTTTCCCATTTAAATTATCATTATTATTATTATTATAAATATCTTTCTTTTTATAACTAGTATTAATATTTCTTTCATTATCTATTAGTTCCTTTTTTCTCTTTATAGCTAAATCTTGTTCTTGTTCTTGTTCTTCATTTTCATTTTCATAAATTTCTTCTTCTGAGCCATTTTCCTCTCTGTCTTCTTCATTTTCTTCATCTTCATCATTTATTAGTAAATATGAGTCATCAAATACATGAGGAATATACAACTTTTTGAATAAATGTATAACCTCTAATAGTATTACATCAGCAGTATCATATAATTGATCATTTAAGGAAAGTATGTATTTTAATGTGGTTAAAGGATCAATATCTGTCAGCATAGACAATGCACTGCGTTTCGTAGATATGTCATTTTCAAGAAATAACATTTTTTCTACTTCCTTAACAGAATTAGGTATTACATCGAGTCCATGTTCTTTGATAATTGTATGAATACAACTTATTGCATTTTTTCTTACGTAACTATGCCTATGACTTAAATTTTTTGTAATAGCTTCAATTAATGGATCTAATATTTTTAAATATTTTATTTTACTTAATAATCTTAAAGTTGATCCTCTCACATATTCATTAGGAGAAATAATATCATTTCTTAAAGCATTGCAAACTAATATCATTTCTTCTTTTAGACTACCATCGTTATTACATTTATCAACAATTTCAAAAAAAATATGACTCATCTTTTTTAATCTATGATCTTTATGAGGTACTATGAATCTTATTACACACATCAATAGGTTTCCATATGGCTCCCCCTGTATAATATTAAAAATCAAATTCTCCATTCCTTCAATTTTTTTCTCAACATTTTGACTTTCCAATTTCTTTTGAATTTCATTTATAGATGGGATTTCATAATTATCTGTACAAATATAAAGGGTGCAGTTGTTCTCTATTTCATAGCTACACATTTTTTCAAACTTATGTGTATCTAAATATACTGTACATATATTCGAAAAATAGGAATTTATAAAATTTTATTATAATTAAAAGAATTGCAAATACTAGAACTTATACTATTCATTAAGCAGTTTAAAATGTATTTTTTAAATTCCTATTAAATAATGTATACTACAATAACAATATTTTCATAAAAACCTAACTACATGTAACTTATACTTACACATTTCAAAAATAAAAGGATAAATTACATCAATTATAAAAAATTTAAATGAAAAAATGCATATTATTCACTTATAAAAAATTATTCATACTCTCTATCAAAATATATACGTATAATTCATGTAAAAAAAATAATAAAATAAAATAATAATTAAAGTTGTACAAAAATAAATAAAAAATTAGTCAAAAAATAAAATATTTCGAAAAAATTTACTAACTAAATTATATATGATATGAAATAGTTTTAAAAAAATAAGTATACTATATATATATATATATATATTTATTTACATTAAACAATTTGTTAATAAAAAGTATTCATTTAAATATAAATTTTTTCAGTAATATTAAATATTCTAAATATATATATATATATATATATATTTATGTATATATAATCATATTTTAATATTTAAGGAGGATAAATTTTATTTTATGTATTTATTTATTTATTCATTTTTTTCTTTATAACAAAAAAATGAGTTCAATATACTGAACATTAAATATTATTTATAAAAAATTCTTTTAAAATCTCAACCATATATTTCATAAAATAGTTATTTTTTTGAAATATGAATATTTATTTTCTAAAATAAAAAAAAAAAAAAAACCTATTTATATAACAAACTATGTTTATATTTATCAAAAAATAATTATTAAAATATATAAATTTAAAATTTTTATATGTATTTGTATTTTAACTCTTTTACTTGATGCATGTTATATTATTTGAGTATAACGATACTAATAATATATATAATGTATTATAAAAATAAATGTGTATATATTATATATATATTTCATTTAACAACATTAATTTTACAAGAACACAATATAAAAAAAAATTAAAAAAAAAAGGAATATATATATATATTTATGTTGATATAAAAACTAATTTTGTAAAAGCATTTAATTTAAATGTAAACAATTATCTTGTAAAGATATTATTTATTATAAAGATACAAAATTTTTATTTTTATTATATTTTATTTTTTTTTATGTAATAATTTTAGTAGTACATATATTTGAAAATATATATATATATTTTTATCTTTATTTTTCAGTAAATTTTGAATGAATTTTTATTTTTTTTTATTTCCAACATTAAACACATATTTTTCATTTTTACTAAATATATATATAATATTTAGGAATTTATATTATATAAAAAAATTATATATATTTTTTTTTTATAAATAATTTTTAAATTAATAATTTATATTCAAAATCTTTTTTTTTTTTTGTGTAGAAACTTGATCTAATAAGTATATAAGAAAAAATAAAAATACATTTGTTAATAATATAAATTAATGAGCTTATAGATAAATTCTTTTAAAAATTATAAAATATGTTCTTATATTCATAAATATATATATATATATATATATAATCAATTTTAATTTTTTACATATAGAAAAAAAATAAAATTCTATTATATAAGACGAATAATATTTTACAAAATATGTAAAATTACAAAATTTGTTATCATTTTTTAACTTTTTTCAACTTAATTTTTTTTTTTTTCTTTTATTTTTTAGGAAATATTTTGATTTGAAAACACATTTTTAAGAGTGTTTTTTTTTTTTTTTTCTTGATAATATGATAAAAAATGGTAAATTATGTAGTACTTTAACAAAATTCTTATGCACTAATAAGTTTCCATTATTTAGATACATAAGTAGTCGGAACTATTTTGAAAAGGGCAATGTGAAAAATGTAAGTGGAGAAAATAGTAATTTGAAGGATTCAATTAATCAACATAATTGTAATTTATCTGAATTAAAAATAGCAAAACATTTTAGGGAAATTTTTCATGATGGATCAGAAAAAAATTTTGAAAGTCATCCATTTAATAGAAGATTTGCTTATAGTAAAAAAAGTTTTTTTCCTATTGAACCTAGAAATCTAAGATCCTTAGGATTAAATAGACAAAGAAAAAAAAAAAGAGGAAGGGGAGATAAATGCCCAGGTAAGGGAATAAGAGACAAACACAAACATAGAAAATCTGGTAGACCTAATAGTCGAACATTTGAGAGTGGTAGAACCCCTTTATATAGAAGATTACCAAAATGGCCTGAAGCATGGTTAAGTAGACAAAAGAAAAATTATGATTGTTTAAATTTATCTAAATTGAGATATTTTATTGAAAAAGGGAGATTAGATATCAGATTTCCTATTACTCAAAGACATTTACATGATTCAAAATGTGTAAAAGTAAAAAATGGAGTAAAACTATTTAACGTTAATGATTATCCATTCCCTTACAAAATTGATATCGAAGTTTCTAACGCAGATCAATCCTCTATAGACGTTATCAAAAAAGTTGGAGGATCAGTTACTATTATTTATATGGAAAGAGTTAATTTAAGAGCTCATATAAAGCCTTATAAATTTGAAATTTTACCAAAAACAGCAAGACCAAACCTTGATATGATTCATTTTTTAGAAAGAATGAGAAGTAAAGGGTGTATTGTTAAATATATCAAACCTTTATGGTTAATAGAAGAAGAAAAAAGAATTATAAATGAATTAACAGAAATGGAAGAAACTTCTAAATTATGTGAAGAATTTGATACAAACAAAACTACTCGTATAAAAGGAAAAGGAAATAGTGTAAATGATGAGAAATATAAATATGAACAAGAAGAAGAAGAAGAAGAAGAAGAAGACGAAGACGAAAAAAGAGAGAGGTTATTGCAAAAATATCGACTACAGTATACCCAAATGAGAAAAGATGATTAAAAAAAAAAAAGAAATTGTATTTATGTATAAAGCAGGAGAAAAATTGCATATTAAAATTAAATAAATATTATATTGATAATATGAAAACCAAAATAATTTATTTTAAAAATTTTTTTTATTTTATTTATTAATTTTTTTTTAATTATAATAACTATATATATATATACATATAAGAATTAAAAAAATATATATTAATTTATAGATTTAAAAAAAAAAAAAAAAAGCATAAATTAGAAGACTTTAAGATAAATATATATTTTTAATTAAAATAATTAATAATATCAATTAATGTATTAAAAAAATATAAATAAAATTTATGTATGCTAATAAAATTTGTTTTAAAAAAAATCTATATATTTTTAATGTATTATTTAACGCCTTTGTCTTAATTCTGCTTTTTTCTTATTTTTATCAGTAAGAATAGAAGATTCTACTTTATCACTCTTATTTTCTTCTTCTGCTTCATTAGATTCATTTTTTTTTGTTAATACTTTATCTTCACCTTTTATTTCATCTGTATGTTTTAGTTCTCTGTTTTCTAATTCACCATC
Source organism: Plasmodium relictum (assembly GCF_900005765.1). NCBI lineage: Eukaryota > Apicomplexa > Aconoidasida > Haemosporida > Plasmodiidae > Plasmodium > Plasmodium relictum. Next base: position 890,008 of record NC_041691.1, read on the forward strand.
CCTGAACTTTCCTTCTAATATTTTTTCATATTCTTGATCACTTTTTTTTACTTTTTCCCTATAGTATTTAAGTAAGTATGTAAAACGAATATAAAAAATCCAAGTTATTGAACATAATAATAAAATCCAGAAATTTCTCTGAAGTCTCATTTTTTTTAAATATGATCTATTTAAATTAAGTGAATTAATGTTTTCAAAATTTATTTTCTCATTATCATACTTATTTAATTCAAGAATTGTACACGATAATCTTAATAATGAATATAAGGATATAATTGATGATATTGATATATTTATTTTATGATCGTAAATTTGGAAATTAATACTTTTTTTATGAAGAGAAATAGCTAAACTCTGAAGCATTGCTACACCACTTAATAGCAAAATAGATAAAAGTATTCCAGTAGGCAAAAAGAAAAAAGCGATATCTTTCATTTTTTTCTAACAACATAAATGAATCTAAATTTTTTTATAATAAAAATTGTAATTTTATTATTTAGGCCAACATGAAAAATGTAATATAATATATATATATATATATATGCTTCTATTATATTTACTTTATAAATATATATAATAAAATAAAAAACTTTTAATATTAATGAATATCTATTTATTATAAAATACTAAACAATTTAACATGCCAAAGTACTTTTTTTCTTCCTATTTTTTTTATTTTTATTTTTCATTTTTTTTATTATTTTTTATTTTATATATTTTTTTATTTTACTTTTATTTTTTTTTTTTTTTAAATTCAAATTGCAATAATATCTTTGATTCCATTAAAATTTTTTATTTTATATTTTTTTTTTTAAATTTTAAAAATTAGCTACAGTAGATTAATTTTCCTAATTATCATTGCATTTTCTTTTTTTCACTCTTTAAAATAAAGCTTCAAATAATAATAAACTATATATTTTACTGTAATTTTTTGAACTATAAACATAAATATATTATATTTATATTTATCTTATCTTTTTTTTTATACACAAAATTAAAGAAATTAAGTTATAATATTTTTAACATACTATATATGCTAGAACAAAAAAAAATTCTTAAATAAATAGTATATATATAAATACTTATTTATAATTTTACTTTTTAGTTCAAAATATTTTTAGTAATATTAAATAAAGAATAGAACAAAGAAAAAAAATATAGTTTATTATCTTTTTGGATTTTAAAATAACTGTATAAAAGAAAAAAAAAAGCAAAAGAATATATGGCAAAACAAAGATAAAATTTTTGGAAATATTTTATTTAAAAAAAGATGTTCCATGTTACTTTAACAAAATTTAAATTAATTAATAAATTATAAAAGGTAGAAATATTTTTTAAAAGTTAAAACAGGAATTCAAACTGATGTTATTAAAGTAACTATATATGAAAATAAAACATTTTAATCTCTAATTTTTTAACATCATATATTTAAAGAAAAATAAAATAGTCATAAAATAATTAAAAAATGAAAAAATGAGTTTCATTTATTTTACAAAAAACAAATATTGAAAGCATAAAATAAAAGTATAAGTAAATTCTTTTATTTTTATAAAATATATATATAACCACGAAAATTAATAAAAAAATCAAATATAATATGAATTCGAAATTTTATCTTTGTTCACTTTTCTTCTAAGTAGTACATATAATTTTTTAAACTGTATATAGATATATTATTTTTTATCTTATGTTGTCTTTTTATGCATTTTTATTAAAAAATTTCATATCTGAGTTATATCTTTGTGCTATTCCCTTTAATCCTTGAACAATTTCAGGAATGCTATTAATATTATAATTCATATCAACTCCTTTAAATTCTCTTTTTTCATTTTCTTTTAATGAATTGATAAAATATTCGCACATTTGAGATTTGTCATGAAATTTTATTATAAATTTCTTTTGCTCTTCTATAGGAATACATGAATTATAATCAATTAAATGATCATATTTTTCTAATATTAAATTTTCCTCACTATTTTTCTCCTGATTTTCATTTTTTTCTTCATCTTGTAAACTCGTTAATTCATTAGCAGATTCCCATAAAAAATATTTATTCTTATGCATATTTTCAAATTCTTTTTTTATTGTTGTAATATTTAACAAATCGTAAAATTCAAATACATATTTACATTCCCAATCAATATAATCATATGCAATAAAAAATTCATAAGCATTTATTATTTTTTTTGAAAAATCTTTTAGTTCTAATAAATTATTTTCAGGACAAGTCAGTAATATATATATTTCAATATCAAGAAAATTTTCTAATTTTGCACTATTTATTTTATTAGTAACAATTATGAAGCATTTCTTTCCGTTTTTTCTTAAAATATAATTAATTAATTTTCTTAATTCAATATTCTTATCCAAATTTACGTTACCTAATATTATACCAAAAATATCAGAATTTTTACATTTTTCTATTAAATTGTATCTCTTTAATAAAATTTTATCTATTGTATTATTCTTCATAAAAATTTTTTCTTCATTATAAATAAATATATCGTAATCATTTCCGTATTCTAACAAAGTTCTATTTAAAAAATTATCATTTTTATATGGAAATATAAATAGGTTCATGTTTTCTGAAGACAAATTTTCTTCTTTATTTACTATTTTGTAAATAAAATGTTTTGTTTTTACATTATAAAAAATTTTAAATAATAATCTTCCACATAGAAAAAAATATTTTTCATTTATTTTTTCTTCAATATCAAATGCAACGTATTTATTAAAAAATCCATAATACACTTTTTTATTTATATTATTAGCAATTCTATGAATACATATAATTACGTTTGTAAATATTAAGTTATCATTTTCATCATCATTATTATATTCTCTTAAATTAACTTCCTCTTTTTCTCCTTTCTCGTTACTATTTACATAAAAACTGTTATTTGTGAAAATATCATTGTCTACATTAAATATTACTTTATTGTCAAATGAAATACAATAATCAAAAATACTTTTATGCATAAAAGAAGCAGCGATATCATTCATAGAATTACCATAAGAAACATCACATAAAATAGTAGAAATTTTTTTCTGTTCAAAAATTTTGTTTTCAATCAAATATTTATTAATATTGAGGAAAAAATTCTTCTCTAATTTATTTTTGTTAAATATATATATTGATGGAATATAAGGGATTATAAATGACTGACAAGAAATACCAAAATGAATTAAGAAATCTGCATGAACATGATCAGCACTTACATAATCCTCACAACATTCATTTAATGTAGTATCGCCTAAAACATATAAGTTAATATTACTTTTTGAAGTATTTTCTTCTTTTAATTCACTTTTATTATGTTCACATTGAAGATTCATACAATTTTCTTTATTATCAATATTAGAATTAATAATTATGTTTTTATCTTTCAATTCATTTTGAATAGCATTGCAAATATAAATAGAATCATTTAGCATAGAATCAGGCAACTGAATAGCTATACTCTTAAAATTATAATTTAAAATAATTTTTGTTATTAATTCTATGTCATATTTTTCAATAACTTCATTTGGATTTTTTTTCATTATTAATTATTAATTTAATATAGAAAAAAAAAAAAAAAAAAAATTAACAAAATATATAAAAATTAAAATTAAAGTTAAATTAGCAAATGCTGAAAAAATCATAATTTAATTATTAAAAAAAAATTTTTGTTTAGTATAAATATTAAAATTTTATTTTAAATAACAAATTTTATAATCATTTTAAAAATATTTAAAAAAAAAGAAATATAGCTGTGTATAAAACATGAATAAATAAATAAATAAAATTAACGAATCTCTATATTATTAAAGCCTACTAAAAAAAATGATGAATAACAAAATTTATCATTTATTAAATCATGCATACTATATCCTCTATTTTTTTTTTTTTTTTTTTTTTTGTTTTAATTTAAAAATTCAATAAGAAATTATAAGAACATGTAAATTTTTTAATTTTTTATGTGTATAATTAATAATACAAAATGTTCTTTTTCTTTTTCTTTTTCTTTTTTTTTTTTTTTCTTAAATTTGCTGTTTGAAATATTCATAAATTGTTATAGCTGCAGAAACATGAACATTTAATGATCTGATTATTCCTTGTCCTGGTATTTCTATACATTGGTGTAAAAACAAAAGAATAGAAGAAGGTATCCCTTCCTTTTCATCACCTAATATTAAAATAGATTTTCTTGGAAAAGTAAAATTATTTAAACGTAGACTGCAATGTGTTTGTTCTAAACCTATTATAGAATACTTTTTTTTTTTTTTTATTAAATATTTTATGATATCACTCTTTTTTAATTGTTTTATATTCATCCATTTATTTGCAGTAGAAGAAATTTTTTGAAATTGATAATCCTTAATTATATTTATATTATCCAAAAATAATTTTTTAACATTAAAAATTTCGCATGTTCTACATAACCCAGCTAGGTTAGGTACTTTGTCTATTAAAGATGCTATGACAATTAAATCATTTTTTTTTTTCTTCTGATAAGCTTTTCTAAAATCTTTAATTTCAACTATATTAGTAATTGGATCAAACTTCTTTTGATAATTATTTTTATTTTTTTCTAAAATATTTTGTAATTTTTCTAGTTCAGAAATTTTATTTAATTCATTTGTTTGATCCTGTTCTAAATTTTTTATAGTGTTGTTTGTTTCTATGTGATTAACTTTTATTTTTATTTTTTCTTTTTCAGATATTTTTTCGCTATCATATTGAAAGATATTTTGATTTTCCTCTTTCTTTTCACTTATCTCATCTCTTATCTTATTTTCATAAATATCATTAAATATTTTCAATGATATATTTTTATTCATATTATTTTTTGAAATGGTTTCTTCTTTTTCTTTTTCTAAATCTACGTTGAACATTATGCTAGACATTTCTTGCTGTACTATTTTTTTTATGCTATCTATAAAAGTGTATGATATAACTAGTTCATTATTGTATAAAATATGAGCAAACGTATTTGTGTTATTATAATTTAAATCTTCATCAAAATTATCAAATGAATAATTACAAGTTGGTAACAATATATTTATATCATCGAAATATTTTACATTCCAATATTTAAATTGTATATTCAATTTTTCTCTAATTCTCTTGCAATCTTTATTATTCTTGATATAAGAATATATGCGTGAGAAGAATGGATTTAATAATATTTGTTTTTTTTTTTTTAGAAATTTATACAATATGAATTGTGATATGCTTCTTATTACTGCTGAGTGAGAAGAGCATAAACAAATTATACGATATAGCAATTTGATTAAATATTTACATATATATTCAGAGTAAAAGTAATTATTTTCTATACTAGAAATTTTATTTGCTCTTTTTTTTCTATTAGATATTTCGCAATGATAAATTCCCATTTCTACATCTTTGTTTACGCTACTATCATAATTTTTATCTTCATTATTATCATTATTTTTATCATTAAAATAATTATATTTTTTTGAATAATTACCATAACATTGTCCATTTTTATTATTATTACTTTTAGGTTCTTTATTATAATCATAAGTATTTTTTCCTTTTTTTTTTTTTAAGTTCTTACAACTCTCAACACATTTTACAATTTCTTTTTTATCGCTGTTCTTTTTTAAAATTTCGTTGAAAATATATTTCATTTTCCTTTTTTCAATTTTTTTTTTCTCTTTTTTTCTTATAATTCTGCTGTTATATTTTTTCTTCATTAAAAATAAATTTGAATATGAATTAAAAATTAACTCCTTGAATGAGTAATAACTATATTTTGTTTTTAGGAAAATATAAGAACATATCATTAAAGAGCTTAACGTTAATTGCATATTCGCATTTTGATCGGACATATTTCTTAGTAAATATGGACATAGTAAAATAAAAGATGAATTACTAATTGAAGAATAAAACAATTCTAAATACTGACGCGTATTATTTAAATGATCATCATGTAAAAGTTTATTAGTGTAATATATAATATATTTTCTTTTCTTTTTCTTTAAATATTTAAAATATTTAGATAAACAGCATAACACCTGCAATCCCCTTATCTGTATATTATGTCCATTTGATGAAGGTAAAGGTGGAATTTTTTCTATTTCTTTTTCTTTGTTTTTTATTTTATTTTTCTCATTTTTACCTGTACTCATATATATGTGTCTATTATCTATTCTTCTTAAAATTTCTACAATTAAATATTCATATATGTACAAAATATAATTTCTTTTTTTATAAAAACTGATTTTATTATTATTTTCACCACTTTTTTTAAAATAAAAATATTTTTTTTCTAACAGATTAAATAAATTTATTAAGAATATTAAAGTCATTATTCTTAAAAAGATAGACGTATTACATATTTCATAAAGTACACTAGGAACAATTAATTCTTCATTATTATGTAATTTATTCAAAAAATATAAACATATATTTTCATTAATCAAATTATATAAATGAATATTTCCTTTTTTTATTTTAAAGGAATTATTTGTAAAACTTTTTTTATTATCTAATAGAATAAATTCTTTATACATTAATATATCAACGATGGCAATAATAAGTCTATGAATATATTCTTTATTAAGATTTACCATATCATTATATTCAATTAAATTGTAAAAATAAGACGTTATAAAAGGTATTATAACACTTCTACTTAAAGATAATTTTGTTTTACCATCTTCTAAGATCTTTTGCAAGTAATTAAGTAATAAAAAAGGTTCCTCCTTTTCGTTATCATTTGTTGTTTTCATTATATATTCAATTTTTTCATTTTCCTTACTTTTTATCTTAATTTTATCTACATTATATTCACTAGAATTTATATAACAACTCATTTCAAATTTAACAATTAAAGGATGAAATAAGGTAATAAAAATTAATTCTAACAAATGAGTAGGATATTTACATGCACAACACCTATCAACTAGTAAATTACTTTGCTTCAACAATAATTTTAAAAAGGAAATTTTTATTTTTTTATCAAAATTATCACTAAAAATATTAGGAATTATATAACTTTTTATAATTAAATAAGAAAAGACCAATTCCCCTTTGCATATTTCTATATCATTAATTACTTTATAAGAAAAAGAAACTATTTCGTTTTCATTTAGAGAAAAAGAATTATAAAAAATACTATTGTAAATGTATTTGTATTTATAATAATTAAAATTTTCATAATATTTATATAATACCTTTTTTTCAAATTTTAAATACTTATCACAAATAAATTTCTTAATTTCTAAATTTAGTATTTTCTGATTTAAAATTTCTAAATTTTCTAAATAAAAAAGCTTACAGATACTTGAAATAAAAGAAAAAATTAATATTATTTTTAAGTTATCTTCCTCCTTTTCTATTACATTCAAATTTATTATAACCTTTTTGCATTCATCATATAATTCTTTTATTTCACAAAAAAAATTATTCTTTTCTGTAAAAAAATTTTTATGAACAATATCATATTTATTTTTATTATTTTTTTTTTTGTAATAATAATCACTATTATAATAATCTAAATTATCATCAAAATTATTAATTCTATCTATATTTATATATTCTAAAGTATCAGCAAATAATAAAAGCTTGTCAAATAAGTTAATATTATTATTATTATCATTTAACTCATTAAATAATAGAAACATTTTTAATTTTTTCATATTATTTTTTATTATGCTATTTATAGAATTTTTATTAAAGAATTTTATTAAATTATTTTTAAAAGTATAAAAAATTAAAAGAGTAATAAGCTCATTTTCATCCTCTTCTTTTACATTAATTAAATCATCATATGATATATTCTGCTTTGCTATTATATGAAAAAATCTCATGTAACCGTAAAAATACAAACGATTATTACAAGATATCACTTTATTTAAATGTATAATAAAAATATCTAATAGCTTATTTTCCTTATTTTCAATGAAAATAAAGTTTCTTATTTCATCATTTAGTTCATTTTTTTCTTTAATAAAAAAGTTCGTATTTAAATTTAATAAAAGTTCAAAATACTCAAAATATTCTAAAAAAAAATTATCTTCAAATAATTCTAAAAAAATACAATAATTATGCACAGTAGTAAATAATTTTAAATGGTTGTTTAATTTTATTATTATTTGTAATATCAAAATTAACATGTCATTTCTTCTACTAATAGAAATATTTTTTATATTTTTTATAATATTAATAATTATTTCATGAATATTAATATTCATTTCATACGATTTAAAAATATATTTTTTTTTTTGTTTAATATTACAATTATATTTTAAGATGTTGACATCATTATAACTGATATTTCTCTTTTCTAAAATATTTACTGATTCAATTAAGCCTTCGAGCATTATTCTAATATTTATAAAAGAAAAATTTATTTTATCTAAACAATATAAAAACTTTTTAAAATAATATAAGGAGTTCTTTTTTACTATTTTTGAAATTATAAAATTTTTAATTCGAAATTCATAGTAAGGTATATCTCCTTTTGTAAATAAAGATGGCTTCATGCTATCAATAAAAAATATATGAAACAAGAATATATCATTCATACTATTTAAAAAAACATTAATATCTATTTTTTCGCTTAATTTTGTTCTATCTTTTTGAATATTTGCATATATATCCAGTTCTTTGTTTTCATAATTAATTAGTTCACAAAGAGAAAAACGAGTAACTGTATTATTTTTATGAATCATTAATAGCAAAATTAAATATTCAACTAATCGAAGTATTATATATTCAAAGTATTTACCAAAATTGGTTTCACAATTTTTTTTATCACTATTTGAGAACTTCATATTACTTTTTAAGAAGTATGATTTGTCATTTTTAATGCAACATTTAAATATAAAATAGTCAAATTCGTCATAAAACATAAATTTATTTTTAATATATGCATTTATCTGTCTATCATCTTCATCTCTATCATCCAATTTTAATTTAATATACTCTTCTTTTTCGCTTAGCACTTTTGATTTTTTTAATTGCCTATTATTTTTTTCTTTTAAATAACAATCATATATCCTTTCATATTTTTTTTTAATGGAATTAACAATATTTAGAAGACTAACCATTTTATACCAATTCGTTTTTAAAAGATGAACAGAAAAGTTTTGAATACATCTCAACAAGCATTCATACAATTGCCACGCCTCTGATAAAACAGAAACTTCTTTCATATAATTTAATTTTTCATAAGTATTTATAATGGTATTAAAAATATAGATAATTTTTTTAGAAGCACTCTCATTTGTATATGCTTTATTAAATAATAATATTTGATACCTTACATCACCAATGAAACAACTTTTTATAAAATCTTCGTTATATATATAATCAATATATAAAATTATGAAATTGTAAAAATCATTTAATAAATACTCATCTACTTTATCATTATTCATATAATAGTTTAAACACATTTCATAGTAAATTTCAAAAGTAAAATCACTCTTTTCTTTTTTTATATTTGTACTTTTTTTCATTGTAATTTCATTTTTGCAAAGAAATGAGTTACTTTTTAAACTTTCATTTCTAATTATAAGAAACATCTTTTTAATAATGCTCAAGCATATATCCTCAAATTCCCTTTTAGTTAAAATATATTCTTTAACTATAAAGCAGAAATCTTTAATTAATATGTTTCGTATTTCTTTATCATTAATAAAAACAAGATAATGTAAAATATCATTTACTATATTTTTTATTTCAATGTTATTGTCATTGCTATTCATATTTTCACTAGAATTATTACCATCATTATCAATAAATTCGAAATTTTTTGCATTTTGATTTCTTTTTTTTTCTTTTGTATTTTCTACTACTAAAATAAATAAATTACATAAATCTTTGAAATTTAAATCGAAATTTTTTAAAACATTCTGATATGATGATGATTGTAAAAAATCATTTTTTTTTTGTAATTTTTCATCAATTTCATCTTCATATTTTATATAATCACTACCATTCGTAATTTTATTAAGATCGTTTTTTCTACTACCAACTACTTCATTTGTTGAATTATACAAAGAGGGGTTTTGGTTATTTTGTTTTACTTCTTTAAAATAAAAATTCTCGCTATTATTTTCTTTCAAATTATCTTCGATTCTCGTTTTTATTTGTATTAATAAAAAGATAAGGATGCAAAAACTACTGTTCTCCTTTTTTATTTGAAACAGTATGTTATTTAAAAAGTTTAACATAGTGGAAGAATAATTTGATTTTAATTTTATTAAACTATATACCCATGAAATCTCTATATTAGCAAAATTACTGTTCCAATAATTCTTAAAAATACAATCTAAAAAAAGAACCATAACTTTTATGTTTTCATATGATCTATCATTTTTTATTTTCTGCTTTATTTCATTTGAAATATAATTATTAATGTTTACTGCTAATTCATATTTATCTATTTTGCTAATTAATTTTAATGTAATGTCAGAAAATAAATTTTTAATTATATCTTCATTAAACTCTTTTTTTATGCTTTCTGAAAAATTAATTAGTAAACTTAAAATATCTTCAACATTTTCATTCATTGTATATACAATTTTTATAATTATACACAAATAATATAAAAAACTATTCACAATGTATAAATTATATATAACGTTTTTTGCTTTTACTTTTTTAAAACAAATTTATTACTTTATTTGCTTATAAAATATTCCTAATTAATTTTTCAATTAATTTTTTCTTTTTATTCAAGAAGTAAATTTTTGAATATTGAAATGAATATATTTTTCAAAATTTATTTATTTTTTTTTTTTTAGAAATATTTAAATGGATTATTTTTATTATTTTTTTTTTTTTTTAACATACGTATTAAATGTATATTCAATTTTAGTTTTTTTAAATCAAAATAATATCCCTTTTTGTTAAATTGATGATTTCATATTATTTTCTACTTTTCTAAAAAATATAAATTTATTTTTCTTTAAGGCATTTTTATATTAAAATATAACAAAAATCACTTTAAATTAGAAATTTATGTTTGTTTATTATCTTAAAAGATACACACAATTATAATTATAGGTTAGTTCTAATTTAATTTTTATAAAATTACTTTTTGAATAATAAAATTTGATATGAAACATTTATAGAAATGCCATTTTTTTTTTTTTTTCAATTTACTAACCATGTATTTTTGAATAACATGTTTTTTTATTTCTACAAAATTTAAAAAAATTTTTTTTTTAAATTATTTACTATCTTTCTTTAAAATTCTACAAGAAAAAAAACGCATTTTTTTGTTAAAAAATTATTAATGCTTTCATTCTCTTTAGAAAAAAAAAAAAAAAAAAACTAAAAATTAAAAGTAAAATATCTTCTATTTTTTTAAAGATATATAGATATTTAAATACTTTAACAATTCTAATAAGTTTCTTTATTTAAAAATTTAATAAATTTATTTTTTCATATATTTGTTTAATTTTATTTGTATGTAGTTATTTCCTATGTATTATTTAAAAAATATAATATTTACCTTAACCATTTTTTAAAAAATAAAATAAAATTTTGAGGTTTTTATACTTAATAGGGACTAATAAAAAAAAAAAAAAGCAAATTTTTAATTTTTAAATATTTCATATTTAATAGAATAAATATATTATATTCACTAAAATTCCTAAAATATATAACTAGGATAACTCTAATGAAAAAACTTCATGATCTTTAAGAAGAAAATTAAATCAAACTTTACCTTTTTCCATCCTTATTTTGAATTCTACGGGGTAATATTTCATAAAAAAAAATAATGTATAATAGTTTTAATAATATTTATAATCAGCAAATTGTGTCTACATTAAAATTTTAATCAAAATATATGTGTATATACACATTTATATTTTATTTCATTCATTCATTTTTTTTTATTTTTAAATAATTTTAATTAAAAATAAAAAAAAATTCACTTAAAAAAAATAGTAATAAAAATATTTTATATTTTACTAATTTTTTTTTATAAAGAATTGTTTAGTTAAAATAATTAAGCTCACAATATTTTATTATTCTTTTTTTTTTTTTTTTTAATTTATATACTCCAAAGGATTTAAAAATAAAATTTATTATTTTTTTTTTTTTTTTTTGTTACTAAAAACTTAGTCTCTTTTTATAGAAATATGTTCCGAAATTTTCTTTTTTTTATTTTATTTTCAATAATTAAAGAAGGTATTTCTAAGAAAAAAAAAAAAGTAGAAACTATTTTTTAATTTAGAAAAATATATATATATATATATAAAATGGTAATTATAAAAATTTTAAAGAAAAAATACATTTTCTTAAATTTCAGCTTTTTCTCAAAAAAATTCCATATGCCACCGAGACTATTCGTATAAAATTTATATTCGTTAAATATCTTTTTCTCTCTCTATATATATATAATTTAATTTTATAAGTAATTTATCATGTGTATATTTATGTATGTAATAATGTAATTATCAAATTATTATTGTGATCAGTAATATTTCATTAAATACATATACACAAAAATATTTTTTTTTTGGAAAAGACAAAATTGTGCAGAAGGTACAAAAAAATGAAAAACAAATAAAAGTATTTATAAAATTACAAAAAAAATATTTAAAAAAATTAAGAGAGAATAAAAAAAAATATATGAACCAATTTTTGTATATTAAAATATATTTCTTATTTTCCTTTTTTTTTTTTATATTTTACAACTTATGTACATTGTAAAAATTAATACAATTTTAGTAAATTATATTTTTTTCTTTTTTTTTTCTTTTATTAAAGGATGGTCAAAATTAGGTAATTCAGAAGAATGCGTATCACCTTTATCATATAGAGGTCCTTGTCCTAGGTTTTTGCAAATTGAACATGAAACAAAAAAAAAAAAAAAGTTGGAACAACTATGTAACATCTATTGGTTAATATATATAAATACATTATATATATTCATCATAGATGGTTTTGTTTATACTTTACTATTATTTTAATTTTATCACAATTTATTTAATAGGCCTTGTTTAATTCAATGTGAAAAAAATTATTCTTCACAATGTCCCGAAAAATGGATCCCAATAGATGAGAAAAATTGTCATCCTTCAGCAGTTTATGAAGGTTGGGGAAAAAAAAAATAAGTATATAACCTTAATATATAAAAAAAAAATTCATCAAATATTGTATTTAAATTAATATTAAACAAATAGGAACATGCTTATATTCACATAATTTTTCAAATATGAATGATGAACAAAAAGAAATTTGGAGTAACAAGTGTAATACTACATGGCCATGCAAAGTAAAAAATATATATATATCTATTTTAATAAATATCTCAATATATATATTTTAATACTATATTTCAAGGAAAAATGTAAAAAAGATTATTCTAAACTTTGTCCTCAAGTATAATTAAAGAAAAAAAAATTAAATTAAATAAAATAGAAAACAATATAAGAATTATAAGTAATGCTATTTTAAAATCCTTTTATTATTTATCTAATTTTCTTTTTAGGAATGGACTAAAGATGGTAAATTTTATTAAAATAATATTTAAGTAAATACATATATATATAAATTTATACATAATATTAAAATTTTTCTTCTTTCTATTTTTAAACTTCAGTTGATGGTTTGTGTTCTGCCCCACAAAAATATAATGGCCCTTGTTTTTCAAGAGCATCATTATTTAATCTTGATAAAGATATGAAAGTTATCTTATTATAAAATATATATATATATACATATATTTATATAAAAAAAAAATGTATATATTTATTTATAAATTAAAGTAAAGAAATGATAAAATTACTTCATTTTTGTAATTTTATAAAATTGCTGTTTTTATAAGGTGGCTTTTGAAAAATTATGTAAATTAGATTACCCTTGCTTAAAAGAATGTAATATAGATATGGAAGACGTAATAAAATGAAAAAAAAAATATATCATTTTTTAATATTCTAAATTATCTTTTTTTTTTTTTTTACTTTTTTAAAAGCCATGTCCATTAAATTGGATATTAAAATCAGATGAATCAGGGGTTCCCATTAGTTGTCTTCCCCCAGATAACTATAAAGGGACTTGTGATGAAAATACAAAATTTATTAGTAATTTTATTTATTAAAAAATTGTTATACTCTAATATATATATCATTCATAACTTTTTTTTCTAAAGATTTAAATTTAGAATTAAAAGAGAGTATAGAATATGAATGTAATATAAAATGGCCATGTATTGAAGGTAATATGAAATGCTGTTCTTTAAAAGAAAATATATAAAAATAAAAAAAAAATTGTAATATAAATATATATCAATTCTTTATTTTAAACTTTATTAGAAATATTAATTTTTTTTTTTTTATCTTATTATATAATGTTATTTTTTTGTAACTTGTTTAAAAATGTAATTTTTTACATTCATTGTTTATAGAAATTCCTAATTTAATTAATTACGATGAATTGTGCCCAGAAAATTGGACAGAGAGTGAAGATGTAACAAAAAAAAAAATACTTGTATATATATATATATATATATGTATTATTATGATAAGAAATTTTTAAAGAATATTTAGATTGAGAACACGAATGCTTAAATTTTCAACTTTTTCATTTTTATTTTATACTTTCATTGAGTCTATTATACTTATCATATGTAGTAGAATGCATTAATTCATTGAAAAAAAAAAATATAATTTTTATTTATAGTATTGTATTGCTCCTCAAAATTATATGGGACCTTGTTCAAAAAAAAAATTATTCAAATCATTTAGAAAAGAAGTTAAGAAAGCATACGCAGAAGAATGCAATAGTTAATTTTTTTTTTTTTTTTTTTTATAACATCTATTAAATATTTTTTATTACATTGTGTTACAATATTCGTTTAATCTCTTTTTTTATACTTTTTTTTTTTAGTTACATGGCCACTATTCAAAAACAGTAAATCAGAAAATTTCCCAAAAATTTCAGGTACTTGAATAAAAATTATAATCCAATTGCTAATTTAAGAAAAAATTTTAAATAATTTTTTTATTCATAAATATAAACTTATTAGCTTTAAGAAAAGGAAAACATAATTTTGGTGCAGTAGAGCCAATTACAGGAAAAATTGTTTCAAAAATTCAGAAATAAAAAGAAAATTCATTGTGTGATGTTATACCTTCTAATAAAGTTATGTATAAAATTTATGCTATTTTTCAATTATTATGAATATTACTTCATAATTTATATAATGCAATTTTTTTTTTTATTCTTACATTATTACTTTGTTTTATTTTGTCTTATTTTATTTTATTTTTTTTTTTTTAATTTTTTTTTTATATTTAAAATATAATATATGGAGAAAATTCATTTAGACCTAATTGTTGTTCATAAAAATTATTAGAAATTGTTATAGTTCTAGTTATAAAAAAAAAAATAAATAAAATAAAACAAATATATCATTTACTTTGAAAAACATTAAATTTATTTAATGAATTATTTTTAGAGCATAATATAAACACACAAAATGTTTAATTTTTGTATTTATTAATGTATGGAAATAATATCTTTGTGTGTGCTACGTCATTATTTTTTTATGAATATTAAAAATATTTTATATAATTTTAGATGATATAACAAATATATATATAGTTACTATAGTACACACATAAACATTAGAATAAAAATATATTAAAAATGAGTAACACTTTAGTATATTAGTAATTAATTAACAAGATAATCCAAAAAAAAAAAAATAATGTAGCCTAAATTTTAATGGTTATTTTCTCTAAATTCCTTTTAATAAAAAAAAAAAAATTCTATTATTTGTGAAAAATAAAATTTTTATTTTATTATTCCTTTTTAACTTACAATATTTTATTTAAATTTTACTTAAAGATACATTAAATTTCTATATATTATAAGTAACATTTTTTTTTTTGTCTTAATTTTCTCCATTAATAACTATTGAATTATCTTTTATTTATTTTTAAGAAAATATATAAATATATATTATATATATATACATATTAAAATTCTCAGAAAAACTAAATAGAACTATTTTTTATATTTATTTAAGATGAATTAAAAAATGTGATATGTATACAATAAAAGTTTAGAGGCGTTAAGATATTTCCAGCACATGTTCTTAAAAGGTATCTCATGACTATTTAATTCTCAATGTAAGATTATACATAAAAATAGTAAGAAATTATTTGCAAAATTAAATATTAGATAAAATTAAAAAAAAAAAAAAAAAAAAAATAGTAGAATTAATCCTATAGAAATGAAACAATTTACTTTTTAAATAATACATAAAATAACAATACAGCATATTTATATTTCTAAGAATTTTTTTATCAAGTCTTCTCTTAAATATATATTTATTATGCATGTATATATTTATAGTTTTTTTTATTTTTTGTCTTAAATTTTCATTTTAAAATTTAACGAGTTTTTTTTTTTTTTTTTTAAGAGTACATTTGATTTTTGCACATAGATTTTTGCATAAGAATAAGAAAAAATAGAAAAAATTTCTAATTAAATGAACTATTTGAATTAAAAAAAAAGATATTTATATTATCATCTTTTTGTTAAGAGATTATGTGAGAATAATATAATAATTAAAGTATTTCTACCATTACTTTAAAAGGACAAAAATGAAAAAAAAGAGAATTATGGAAAATAAAAAAAAAAATTATATATGCATGTGTATATATATAAAAATATTTAATAATATATCATATTATAATAAGAGAGATAACATTTAATTTATGTATAAAATATATATATAATGTATATATACTTTTTATAAAGTGTCACAAATGAATACATTATTTGTTTTCTAAAATTTCCCTAGATTTAAGAAAAAGACTATTTTTTGTTTTACTATGTTTTCACTTTTTATCTTTTTATTTTTTTTTTTTCTTAATAATAATTTTTTTTCATATATATGAAAAGAATTACCAATTTTTTTTTTTTTTTTTTTTTAAACAAGTAGAATTTTTAGTATTTTTTTTTTTTTAATTTTCACAAGGACTAAACTAAGAAATGAATAATTATTTTGAAAACTTTGATGAACTATTAAAAGAATTAGATTTAAAAAATTATGTTTCCTTTGTAAAAAAATGTTTTAAAAATGGAATAAAAAAAAATGAAGAAAGTATTTGTGCTCAAGATTTAAGAAATTTAGCAAAGTGTTTACCAAGAGTATCAGGTGTTTGGTATGATTTGCATAAAAATAGTTGGGAAGCTAGATGGTCAGAGGGAACAAAATCTGCAAGGAAATATTACTCAGTTCAAAAATTCGGTTTTCATGAAGCTAGAAAATTAGCTATAAAAACAATAAAGACAAAAGAAATTAATTATTTATATAATAGTATAAATGAAGATTTTAATAAACCTTTAAAATGGAGTTTAAATAATGAATTTTTAGAGATGAATCATGATCCAACAATAAATTTAAAAAAGAAATGCCGAGCAAAAAATTGTAAAATAAAAGAAATAAAAATAAAAAAAGAAAGTAATAATATCAATAAAAAAATGAAAAATGAAAAAAAAAATAACCAAACAAAAAACACTAAAGAAAACAGTTCTCTAAATACTATTTCCAAAAAAAATGAAAATTCTGAAATAAAAAATCAGAATAATCCTAACAATGAAGCAAATAATATAAAACACACTGAAAAGAGAACTAACAATAAAATTACAGTTAAAAATGAGGAAAATATTAAAAATAATTACAATAATACAAATGATATAAATAAGCATACTAAAAATAGTTGTTTAAAAGAGTCCAACATAAGCCCAAATAATAATTATGAAAAAACTAATAATGTTAATCATATAATTATAAATGATATTGCAAATGATCATGAGGATCAAAATGATACCTTAAAATGTTCAGATATATATATAAATGAAAAAAATTTGGTAAATAAAAATAATAGCGATGTTATCAATGACAATAAAAAAAGTAAATCAAAAGAGAATACATACAATATCAGGAATTATAATAACATTTTAAATAACACTTTAATTGAAACGAATAAAATTAATAATACTGCTATTAACCTTAATAGTAGTACAACTATTAATAGTAACTATTTAAATGAAATTAAAAATGACAGAAATGTTGTAAAAGAGAAGAATATAATTAATAATACAGTTAATCAATACTGCAAGAATGATAAAATATGCAATACTTATAACGAAAATAATAATAATAATAATAATAACAATAATAATTATTGTAAAAAAGAGAAAAGTTATAATAAAGAAAATAATAAAACAAATTTAATAAAATTTCCTTGTGAAAAAATTTTAAGTTATATATTATATCACAATAAACCTTATTCTAAAAATAATTTTTATAATAAACAAATAGATCTATTAAAAATTAACATAAAACAAGCAAAAAATAATACTATATATAAAGAAAAGGCTTCAATTAATGAAAGGAAAATAAGCATTGACTCTGGCACATTAAAAAAACCTAACACCAATGATAAAAATATGTGTATTAACAATAATACAATTTGTGTAAATAAGATAAAAAATGATAGTTCTGACCTTTTCTTACATAAAAATAAAGAATGCAATTATTATGATGATCTTAAGAATATTCAGAATAAAAAAAAAATGAGAAATAGTTCAGATTTATTAAATGATATGCATTATAAACTAACTTGTAATAATAACGATGATCACGATAACAATGGTATTATTTTTAAGAGTGAGAATTTTTCATCTAACCAAAGTATTCCTTTTACTACTAGTAAAACATTAAATAACATTTCAAAAAAGAATGTTTGCAAAGAAGATATATTAAAGGAAAATAATATTTCTAATTCATGTAGTAACATATGTGATAAAAAAAATACATGTAACTGTAATGAAAAAAAAGAAAAAAATGAAAAAAATGAAAACTGTGTAAATTTAAATTTAAAAGATTCTATAAATTCTGATACTTTAAGTATTTTTAAAAATGCAATAAATTTACTTTTAAAGGACCTCAAATATAAATGTGTTCCACATTTTGATAAGCAATTTTTAAATATAGTAGAAATTATTGATAATCATTTAAGTTATGTAAATTCTATTTTTAATGAAAATTTTTTAATCACATATGTACACTTATTTGATATTTGTGTATCTAATAATATATTACCTAGTCAAATGGATCAAAAGATACAAAAGGTTTTTTGTAATGCTTTGATAGCTTTTCATATTTTATTATTCAATTTTCACAAAGAAAAAAAAAATTAAAATGATAACTCATTAATATTAAAACTTTTTATAAATAATTAAAAAAAAAAAAAAATTTTTATTCAGTAGATAATTTTATTCATATATATATTTATATATATAATATATATTTTTTTTTTTAAAGTAATATTAAATATTAATAAAGCAATTTCGCTATTTATTTTTGTTACTATTTGTAATATGCTGCAAAACGAAAAAAAAAAAAAAAAACTATTGTTTTTTATATTAAATCCTTTATTAATTTTATATGCCTACAAAAAATGATTTAGAAAAATAAATGAGAAATTAAACAAAACATTTTGTTCCATCTTTAAACTAAAACATATAATTTTATATATATACTATTAATAGAAAAAATAAATAAGTCTATTCCTATTATAGCTTATACAATATCTAATTGTATATATATATATAATAAGTATTATAGTATATTATATAAAACATTTTTTAGTGAAGTACTAATGAAATAATCAGTTTTTTGTTTATGTAAAGAAAATATATATATATATATTACATTAATTACATAATATTTTATATTTAACAAAATATTCACACAAATTAATAAAATAAAAAATTTTCTATAAAATAAAAGAAATATTAAATATCATATAAATACATTGAATATTTCCCAAAAAATCCAATTTAATATACATAAAATATTCATTAAACCTTATAATATCATAAATAAAATATATTATTAAAAGAATGAATGAATACATGTTTATATTGTTTTTCATTTTAAAAAAAAACATTACTTTATAAAAATATTCTTCTTATTTTTTTTTTTTTTTTTTACTTTTTAAATTAGACAAGATATTTTTCAAATTATAGAATACGGGAATTAAAAAACTTAAATGATCAATAAAATGACCTTTGAAAACTTGATAATGGAGATATATATATATTGCAGTATATAAACAAAATAGTTAAAATTATAATCACATAAATATTTATTATCTAATAACTTTTTTAAATAAAAATAAAAGTATGATAAAAAAAAAAAATATTAGGATCTTTAAAATTTGTGTTTATGTTATCAGAACTAAAAATGTAATCGATATTTAAAGCTTCTTTTCCATAATTTATAAAAAATTATATTATACCTATTTTTTATACATTCGTATTCTTTTAATATATTATCATAAAAAAATTTTTTATCAACTATGTATTGGAATGTTGAATTTATTTCTGATATAGATAAATTATGTACCTTTTATTTTCACTAAATAAAGTTTTTGATCACACAATAAAATTAATGGTAATTTAATTTTTATATTATATTTTTATATTTTCCTTATATTTCTCTTTGAGATTATTATATTTATATATTCAACATTGTTATTAATTAAAAATCTCATTTTTTTTTATTGAAAATAATGCTTTTATTTTGTTTTTCTGATATAAGAAATTCTGTATCATCATATTTTTTTAAATAATGAAATATAATTCTATAATAATTAATTTCTTCTGGCATATATATTTTTCAATGAACTCTATAATTTGAACACTAATTTTTTATATTCTTTCCTCCTTATTTTTATGTCTTTTATTTTCACAAAAATTAAAACTCTTTATAAAATGTTCTATTCTTATAGAATGATTTTTTATTTCAATCTGTTGTAGAAAGTTTAATTCTAATTATTCTTTTTTTTTATCATAAAAAAAATTAAAAAAAAATTTGTTCTTTTTATATAATTAGTTCTCTCCTTTTTTTTTTTTTTTTTTATTATATCATTTACTACTTTTTTTTATCATAATTCCTATGTATTTGTTTTAGACTTTCAACTAAATTTTAATTTTAATTTTATTTCTCTTCATTCCATAATTATATATAAAATAATTTATTATTAAATCTTTATATCTTTATTATGATTTTCATTTTCATTAAAAAAAATGCACTTTTATATTTTATTTTAATTTCTTTCTTTTTTTTTTTTTCTAGTTACTTATCCATATTTTTTCCTAATAGAAATAACGGAAAAGAAAATTAACTACTACTTTTTACTTCATAATACATATCAACCAAAATTATTTGTCTAGAATTTATACAAATAAATTATGCATATAAGAAATGATAAACAACATTCTAAAACATATTAGTACATATTACAAGCGAATATTATGATAACAGAAGGATAAGACCAAATATGATTAAATAATATTAATTAATAGTTTTATTAAGTTATTTATATAACGAATATATAAACTAAATTAGAATACTTATAAAAAAAAAAAATATATATTATAAATATAGTAATAATGGAATTTCATTTTAAATAATAAATTTTGCATATAATACACATAATATTAAATATATAATAATAAAATATATATATTATTTATATTATTTCTTCTCTTTTTAATATCAACATAACAGCAACATAAAATAGTTTAATATTTCATTAATATTAAAAACAAAAAAATTTTAATTATTAAAAGCTATAAGGGTGTTTAAATATAATTTATATCAAAAAAAATACATAAAAAATTTACAACTTAAAAAAGATATATATATATATATATATATAAGCATATATCATATTTTTTTTTTAATACATAAATAAAAATATAATTATTTTTACTTATTATTATATACATGTAGATAAGAAAAAAAAAAAAGGGATAAAATATTTCAAATTTTTTGTTAATACATAAATATTTTTTTTTTTTTCTTTACATGAATATATATAAAAATTAATGATGGATTTTATAAATTATAAGCATTTATTTATATTTAGGAAATATAATTTTTACTACTTATTTGTGTTTGTAATATTTATTTCAATTTTTTCTAAAAAATTTGGCTATTTGCAATTATGAGTGTTCATAAAATAAGATAAAAAGAAATTGTTTGTAAATTTATTAAAAATTTGGAGTACTAACTTTGAGTTATTTGCTCATTAGCCTTTTTCATTTCTTTTAACCAGTGTAATCTTCTTTCATATTTGGAAGGTTTTCCTGAAAATACTATTCTTTTTGGAATTCTATTAAAATTTTCATCGTCTGGATTATACTCTGAATATACTATATCATGCGTATTTTTTTTTAATAACAAGCATCTTCCTCCCTGTTTTATAATTTCTCTAGCTGCACTAACTGTATAGGAGTGAGCTTTGACAAGGACATTTTTTGCATAAAATTCGAAATCATAACCATATTTCATTTTAAATCTTTTTAAATTACATCCAACGACTTTTATTGGATGCCTTCTTTTATATTTTCCTATTCTTAGTCCTAACTTGTCTATAACATTCCAATCAATTTCGAGATATTTTTTTTCTCCACTTCTGCTGTAAGCTAAATTGATTAAATTCAATGGGATTAATTCATAGTCATATTTATTAAAGCGTCTACCTGGTCCTAGTGGTGAAGAAACAAATTTTGGTAATTTTCTATATAAGGGTGTTTGTCCTCCTTCAAAACCAATAGGAATAGAACCACCGCTTCTACTTTTTTGCCCCTTCATTCCTCTTCCTGAAGATCCTCCTCTTTTACTACCCACACCTCTCCCCTTTCTCCTTTTTTTTTTTTCCCCTAAAGAAGGCAAATTATATGGAGTAAAAAAATATTCATTTTTTTCTCTATTCCCACCAACTACTGTTGACTCCCAATATACATCCGCTTCTAGTTTCATATCATTTATCAAGGGATATATAGCCCTAGGCCAATCCATTTGAGTCAAATCCCATACTAATGGAGTTTTTGTTTTATTATAAAAATCATCCATTTTTTCTTTTATTCCTAACTTGATATATTGTTCTTCATATTTGGAGTCTATTTCATCTAATTTTTTTTGAATATCTTCTCTTAATTTCACTAGAAGTTCATTTTTGTCATCAATTATTAAATATCTATTGTTTTCTACTTTTTCTATTTCCTTCGCTATAGGTTCTATTGCCTCCTCTTTTTCTTTCATCACCTTTTTTAAGAACTCTCTTTGTTCTTCACTATAAGGAGATTTAAATGTTCCGTTATTTATATCATCTTCTAATTTTTTAAATTGATTTCTTCTTAATTCTAATTTTTTTCTTATTAATTCTTTGTATTTCAAATCAACCAATTTCTTTTCTTCTTTTAATTCTTTAAACATAGTATTTGCTCTTCCTATTTTAAAACTCCCATCTAACATGGTACCAAAAATATTTTTTAATTCATTCCTTTCATTATCATCTTTAATATCATTTTTTTTTTTTTCTTTTCCTAATTTTTCTTCTTCTAAGTTGAAATTTATATTAAATTGCCTTCTCACCTTTCCTAGCAAACTATTGATTGTAGCTATAGTATTGTATTTTTCTTCAACTTCTTCTTCCTTAAAAATATTTAAGTAATACTTCTTTTTAGTATATACCTTTTTATATTTTTCTTTTGATACATTTTTATTAATTAAATTGGAATAATTTACTTTATTTCCAAGTCTAATATATCCCCTTACAAGTAATGAAAAAAATAAAAATAAAAATATATATTTCATTTTATTATTATCATTTTTATATTATCATTTTAAAATTCATTTTGTGTTAATTATTTTTATTTTCTTCTATTTTTCTATTTATTTTTTAATAATATTTTATTTCAAAATAAGTATATATATTTATTTATATATTTAATAGCATTTTATTCCCCTATTAATATATATTATTTTATTCCTATATAAATTTATTTTTTAAATATATTTGAAAATAAGTAATTTTTGTATATCATTTCTTTTATATATAATATTTAATCCAAATTATTCCTTAAATATAATAAAAAAAAAATTTTTTTTACTATATGTATTTTTTATAGTTAATAAATTCTTAAAAAATGAATTTTTTTTTTATTGAAATAAAAGATTGAATCTATTTTTTTTTATTCTATTATTTCAATTTTTTTTATTTTTCATATACTGTTACTTTTCATAATATTCAATAAGAAAAATAATATATAAATAAAATTCTATAAAAAATGAGATATTAATTTAAGATGATATTTAATTAAATGATATTAAAATATATACACAAATGTATATATTCAACGTTTCAACAATTTATAATAAAAAAAGTCTTATATTTTAATTAAACAAAAAAACTTATTTTTAAAAATATAAGTATATATATTTCTTTTTAATTTTAAATAAAGAATAATATGCTTATATAAGAATTCCAACTATTCTTAAAGAATTCTTTCTATTTTTATTACATATAGATTTTTTTATTTTTTTTTTTTTTTATTGAAATTTACTTTATGGCATACATTATTAAGATAATTGTGATATCATATATATATATTAATTTTTTTTTTTTTTCAGTAGAAATTTGATTTAATCATTTTGAAATATTATTTTGGGGTTTCTATTTTTGTATTTATTTTTGATATTTTTTTTTCTTTTATTCGTCATATTTATGAATAAAAAAAGATGAGTAATTTTTCTGAAAAGGAAATTATTTCACTCCCCCAGAGAAATAGGAGAAAAATCGACAAAAGTTATTTAAGCGAAAGCGAAGTAGAGAAAGAATATGCAGAACAAAATATATCTGATAATGAAGAAAAATTAAATGAAAACGATTTCAAAAAAACATATAAATATGAATATCTTGATCATACAGCAGATGTTATTTTACATAGTTACGGTAATAACTTAACAGAATGTTTTGAATCAGTATGCATTTCAATGTTTAATTATATGTGTAATTTAAACGATGTAAAATCAAAAATAAGAAGAAAAATAATTGTAAAAGGAGATAATTTAGATGATCTTCTCTTTAATTTCTTAACAGAGTTTCATTTCTTATATGGAAAAGAGTACTTTATATGTAAAAATATTGATATTATCAAATTTGATAAACAAAATTTCTTAATTGAAGCTATTGGATATGGTGATTTTTTTAATTCTTCTAAGCATGAATGTGGTACAGAAATTAAAGCTATAACTAAACATGAATTAAAAATAATTTCAAATAATGAAAATTACGAAATTTTTGTCTTAGTTGATATTTAAATAGAAATATATAACAAATTAAAAGGAATATTTTATGAATATAAATATTTGCTATTATAAATAATAAAAATGGATAAACAAAAAAAAAAAAAAAAAGAAAGAAAATATAATAAAATATATGAATACTTAGATGGATATAATTTTTAAAATTGTTAAAAATAATAATTCTTACTGTATAATACATCTTATGAAAATAATTATATATTTTAAATTTATTTCTCTAAATTCACATAAATAATTATTAAGGTATTTTAATATTTATTTATATCATTCTTTTTTTTGTATATTTATAAAATTAAATAGATATTTTCATAATTTATTAAATAATATAATATTTAAAAATATTTATTTTGTATTTTGATTTTAATTTGAGTTTATTAAACATATTTTATATTCTGTATAATTAAGAATTATACTTGTGTTTTTTTTTTTTTTTTTGTCTTTTATGCTTTTTTTACTTCATTATTGCTAGTATATTTAACATACGAAAAATATAACTATAAAAAAATTAAAAATTATATTTGTTTCATTTGAAGTAAATATTTTTTTGAAATTTTAAAATCTGCAAAATTTAAAAAGAAAAATAAATAAATAAACATAAACAAAATTTCCTTTTTTTTTTTTTTTTAATATCCTTATGTTTTTAATTTAATTGTTATTTTGTTTTATCTTCATTTTAATTGTAGCAATTCAACTAAAACATCTATCATTTGAATTTTTAATTAGTTTGAAATAAAACAAATGTAAGACTTAAAATATTTATTAAATGGAATATTTTAGATACGTAAAAAAAAGTCATAATATCTATTTTATTTAAAATTTTATATCTATATTCAAAAGCTTTCCTCTTAACATTTCAAAATTCGAAATATTAATAGATTTACTAGAACCTATAAATACAAAATTTATTTTCATTCAACTGATTTTACAACTATATATTTTTAATAATCTTTTTTTGTTATATATTTTAATATATATTTAAGTTACCTCTTAATCCTATATATATATTATTTTTTTTTTATGAAAAAGAGATATCGATAATTCTGATCTAAACACACATAAATCATAGCACATTCAAATCATAATCATAATTTAATATTTTTCTTTAAATATATTCCATTATTATATAGATTCTTAAAAACTGTTAATTATAATTTAAAAAAAAAATATATATATATATATAACGTAAAAATAGAATATATTTTTGTGTAAAGTACATAATAAAATTTTATTTTTTTAGTATTGATTACAATATTAAATAATTCATATACATGTATACATATAATTCATAATTTTTCACAATAAAAAAAAAAATAAATAAAGTAAAATAAATGCTACTGTTTATTTAATATAATAAAAATTATTGAAATTTCCTTTTAAAAAATAAATGTAAAATGTAACAATAATAATGGTTTTAAAAAAAAGTAAAAATAATAATAATAATAATAATATAAATAATATAGTTGACTTAAAAAAAAATTCAACTTTAGCTGATTCATTGAATACAAAAAATAAAAAGAAAAAAAGAAAATACCAAGAAAAATTACCTGATTTTTCATGTTTAAAAAAATTAATTTATGAACAAAAAAGAAAAGAAAATTCTTATAATTTATTTTCATTCAATGATCCATCTATAAAAGAGAAGATCGATAAATTTAATAAAATAATTGAAAACAGACAAGAATATTCTAATATTGAAACAAATGAAGAGGATGAAATAAGTAAAAACTTTTGTGAAACTTCAACATTTGGATATACTTTTATTGATAAAGTTTCTAATTTTGCAAATAAAGAAGATATAGAAGACTTAATACAGCATGACGAGGAGGATGATGAAGAAGAAGAAAATGAAGAAGTCGAAGAAAATGAAGAAGTCGAAGAAAATGAAAAAGAAAAAAAAGAAGAATATAATAAAGGAGTAGAAAGAAATAAAGAAGGAAATCTTTTTAATAAAAAGGGTATCATGGACTTAAAAAAAAAAGATATTATTTTAGATCAATTAAAATTAAGGTTTGATGAATTTAAAATAGATACATTAACTATTCCTCAAAAGCCTGTTAATTTTATTGATGAAAATGGAAAGGAAAAAAAAAAATTGTTTATTTTTAATATAAATAATAATAGTAATAAAAAAAAGAACGAAAAGAAAAGAATCCAGATAATATATGATGAACAAAAACCAGAAGAAAAAGAGGATATCGTTGCTCTTGTCAACAAAATAAATGATCAGAAGGAATCCTATTTATATTTTGCTGTTAAAGATAATGAATTATTATTAAATAAAAATAATGACTATTTTAGTATAATGATGCACTATTTATGTGAGAGATCTAGTAATATAAATATTCAAATGCTATATTATCTAATTATGAAACCACCTAATATGGATATGTTATTGTATTTGATTTTAACTTATTATAAGTTTAATTTTCTAGATATATTAGAACATTATGAAAATATTTGCATTAATAACATAGTTGAAAGCACTTTTGAAGAAATTTCCTTATATGATTACTATTACTACTTTTTTCATATTCTTGAAATTTCTCATGAACAATATTATATGTCCTTAGAGCTATTTAATGGAATGAAGTTTTTATTAGACAAATATAACTTTTTTTTAAGCAGAATGCATAGGAATTCAATTTTCTCTAAAACTAAATTTGTTTTAGGTATGGGTGATATTCAAAATATTAAAAATATTTTTTTAAATACACATCATAAAAAAGACCCACAAATTGAAAATAAAAAAATTGAAGAAAATAATAAAAATAATGAAGATAGTACAACAGATGGAAGTGAAAATGAAAATAAAAAAAATTTTTTGAATGACAAAAATAATAAAGATGAAGAAAATATTATAAATAGAAAAAATGGTGCTTTACAGTATATATTGAACACAAAACTAGATTTCATAAATTATCAACAAAAGAATTTTTTTAATGAAACACATTGGGATGAAATAGAAAATTATTATCACTTAAATAATTTAGATAAGTTAGTATATTTTACAAAGGATTTATATTATAAATTTACGAAAAAAAATATTTATATGAAACTAAATGAAATAACATGTGAACAAAAACACTTTGATAAAATACAAATTATTGAATATTGTAAAAAAAAAATTCCATCCTATAAAAAAAATGTTAAATTTATGAATTTTTTAGGGGTATATTCTCATTCTTTTATTTGGCAAATTTATTGTTTAGAATTAGAATTATTTTGCGTTTTAAAATTCAGACGCATCACTTTGGAATTTATTTCTCATAAAGGAAACTTTTATCAAGAAAAAGCAAATGAAAAAGAAAGAGAAAATGAAAAAGAAAGAGAAAGAGAAAGAGAAAATAAAGAAAATGAAAAAGAAAAAGAGAGAGAAAGAGAAAATAAGAATGAAAAAGAAAGAGAAAACAAAAATTACAATAAAAATCATAGAAAAGATAATAATTACTTTTCAAGATATGATGAAAATATTCTTAATTTAAAAGAAAACAATGACTGTGTTATTACTGAAGATATAATAGAAATGTTATATAAAAAGAAAAAAGGAAAAAGTGAATTAAATGAAAAAAAAGAAGAAAGTTTTTATAATTTAAAAGATGTAGAAAATGAAATAAATTATGCATTAACTGTTTTTAGCAATTGCGTTAAAGAAAAAAAGATACAAAATTTATTCTTTCCAATTTCAGTAGAGATAAATAAAAATTTAGTTGAAAAAACGAAATATATTAATGGAACCCCTTTAAATGAATTTATATATAGTGAGTTTTTATCAGGAATTGACTTAAAATTACGAGTTTTTAAATTAAAATGTATAATGGTAAAAATTATAAAACATATCTTAACATTTTTAAATTTTGATTTTCTTATTATTCTTAAATGTTCCAGAATATTTTTGAAAGAAGATAATCTACTTATAAATGCAGGAATGCCTTTAGGTTTATTATCAAATAATACCCTATATTTTCTTTTAAATAATATTGATGAAACAATAGCAACAAAAACATATAGTAAAACTATTTTTTATTACTTACCTCCAGAAATAATAAATAAACTAGATACGCATAATAAAGAACATATAAAGGAAAATAATAAAAAAGACGGAAACTTCATTTTTGAAGAAAAAAAATTTAATAATAATAATTGTTTTTTATTTGATGATAAAATTAAATTACAAAAAGCATATTCATATATGATTGGGAAAATATTTGAAGAAACATTAATTGATACTTTTACAGGAGACAAGTTCGATTATTTCAATTTTGATGAAGATGTTAAAAATTTTTTGTTATGTTGTCTTGAGGAAGACATAGAAAAAAGAGAACCTCTTGAAAATTTATTAAATCACAAATGCTTTTTTAACTGTTTTGATCTATATATAAATATTTATGATGATAAAATTAATTCATACAAAAATGATAAAGAAAAGGCAATTCGGTTACGAGATTTAAACTATATAAATAATTTTGATTACAACATTTTTAGTATTCCACATGAACACTCATCGAGGCCCCCTTCTTTTTCTCGTTCAAAACCATCTACTGAATCTAGTCAATTCTCCACATCAAATACATAGAATTATTTTTAATGTTTTAATCATGTATTATATATTTCATTATATATTTAAATTTATAATACTATATAATATATTTAAAATTTTAAAACATATGATACCTTTATTTTATTTATTTATTTTATTTTATTTTTTTTTGTTTTTAATTAAAATTGCAAGCGAAAATTTTGAAAACTAATGTTTTAAATTTACTTTTAATTTCAAAAGAATTATACTTTGAAAAAAGAAAAAAAGGAAGGAAAAATTTAGTTTTAGGAAACAAAAAAAAAAAAATTTAAATTAAAAATAATAATAAAACATGTATTTAAAAATATAAAGATCTTCATAGAATTTAATGTTGCGATTTACTTTTGATTAAATATGGTAATAATATATCTATACATTTTTGAAGATTTTCATAACTTTTTCCTCCTGTTAAAGTTATATTACCTGTTGAAAAAATACTAGCTGAAATGACATCAACTTTATTTTTTTCTTTTTCAGCAGTCTTTTTTATATTCCACCATGCATATTGACTATTATTTTCCTTAGAAAAAAGGAAAAGAAAAGAAAATATATAAAGTACAATATATAAATAAATATTAATTTTTTAATTAAAAAGAAAATATATAATAAAAATCATTACTTCGTTTTTTTCATCACAATTTTTTTCATTCTCATTTATCAAAGCAATTTTTACTTTACAAGCTGGAAATACATTTGGATCATAATCCACCTGAAAAATAGTCGAATTTGAAAAAAAAAAAAATAAAATGAGTATATATTTAAATTTCTTTTGTAATTATAATTATCATACAATTATATATAAAAAATGAATATAATTCATAAAGTATTATATAAAATTTTTTTATGAAATATAGTTTAATATTTAAATATATATATATATATAATATTTTTTCAAAGTTTACACTTTTATAATATTGAGCAAACAATGGTAATACTATGGAGAATCCTATATTATATACAGCCAAAATATTTGTAATGGTTATTTTTTTTAATTTTATATTTTTAAAATTTAACTGCTTTAATTTTTTTTCAACTTTCTTCATAGCAATTTTACAAGCTTCTATTGAATTATTTCCTGTACATATTATTTTACCATTAGAAAATATAGAAACATTTATAATTAACTTTTTATTTACTACATTATTATTTTCAATGGAATATTCTACAATATCATTAGATTTATCATTTTTTGTATCTGAAATATCTTCATTTATGATACTATTAATATTTTCTGTTTCATCAAAAGGAATATAATTATCATTCGAAATATTTTTATTATCTTTTATGTAATTTTTATTATTGTCTATTATTTTTTCACTAACTATTTCTTTTTTTTCCTCACTTTCTTCTTTTTCATTTTCTATATCATCATCTTTTTTCACTTTTTCATTTTTTATATCATCAAATTTTTTTTCATTTTTTTCTTTAATTTGTTTATATTTTTCATCTTTTAATTTATACTTATCATCTCTTTCTTTTTTATTATTAATGTAATTTACATACTTGTTTACGGTTCTTAAACTAACAGGAACATCAATTCTCATGCATTTAAATTCTCTAGGATTATATATACAATTAGAAAAATATTTATATATACTATCTAAATTTAACGAAGAACACAGTATTGCATTCATAGAAATGTTATGTACACTCATATTATGTTCATTTTTTATAAAAATATTATTTATTTCATTGTTATTTAATTTCGTTCTTTTAGAAGGATTACACATTTTAAAAAAAAAATTTTTATTACCCTTTTATTTTTTATTTTTTACATAAAAATACTCAAAAAAAAAAACATTTGTAAAATATTTAAACAAATTGGATTATAAATTTTTTATCTATTATATTTACGATTTTTATAAAGATTAATAACAAATTGAAAAAATAAAAACATTTAATATTATACAATTATGAAATTTTAATTAAATCTTAATGTCTTCACTTTTTTATAGTGGAAAAAAATAACAAATTAAAAAAAAAATATATATAAAATAAAATAAACAGGATATATATTTTCAATTTCTTAAATTCTTTTTAATAATACTAAACTATTATTATAATGGCATTTATTTTTTAATTCTATAATAAAATAAACTATATCAAGCATTTAAATCTTAACAAATATATTTAGTTATTTTGAACATATATTTTAAATAGTTAAACTATACTTTTTTTGTACATTGTATATATATAAGGAAATTTTGTATTTATTAATGAAAAATGGAAAAAGCAAAAAAAAAAAAAAAAAAAAATTAGAAAGGAATACACTCAAGAATATTCTAAACACCAAAAGTAAACCTCATCCTTTTAAAATATCTCATAAAAAAACAAAAAATTTAATTAGTTTATATTATTAATATTTTTTCTATTTATGCTTAATAGTTATGGTGATGATATATATAATTTGTTGAATTAACATTTATGCTATTTTGTGGTTTTTAATTTTTTTTCTTTTTTTTTTTTTTATAGAAGTAGAAAATATGTAGTTATGCACTTAAATATTTTTTTTTTTTTATATGAATTATAATATTTTAATATGAACAAGGAAAAAACATTTTAAAAGAAATTAAATCATTTTTATTTAAAAATTCAATGTACTTACCTCTTTTTTTTTTTTTTTTAATATATCTAAAAATATTTTGCTAATATGCAAATAATTTAATATTTTACAACTAAACAAATGGAATCATTTAAAAAATTGATAATTTAGGAACACTTTTTTCTTTATATTTTGTATAAAAATGAAAAAAGTTTTATATATATATATATACAAAGATAGAGAAAATAATGAATAAAGATAAGTACTCATAAAAATTTGTAATAAGTGTTCCATTTTTAAAGATAAATAAAAATAAGTTGAAAAAAAATAATAATTAAGATATAACATTTATATAGAAAATATGCTGATATAAAATTTGATAATTTGTATAATAAAAATATATAATTCATTGTGTTTGTATTATATTTAAAATAAGTGTTCTAAAAAAAAAAAAAAAAAAAAAAGCTCAGTATAATTATTCAATATTTATACAATATTAAGAATAATTTAAGAAATGGAAGAGGATGAAGATGCAGAAGAAGCAGAAACAGAAAAGGGTACAAAGAAGTTAAAAGAAGAAATAAAAACTATCACAGAAGTAAAAGAAATAAAAAATATAGAAAATAAAGAGGGAGATGAAATAAAGAAGAGCACATCAAGTAAAAACGAAAAAAGAGAAATAGAAGGTGAAGAAAAAAAAAAGGAGAAAGAGAATGGGAATGATAATGAAGAAAAGGCAAAAAAAAGAGTAGAAGAAAAAAGGCATACAAAAGAAAATAAAATAGAAAATATAAATATATTTAATGAAGAAAATAATCAATGTTATAATTACGAAACATTGAATAAATCTTTTATATCTCAGAATTCTAAGTTAGAAGAAAATAAAATTTGCGATGCATGTAATCATTGTGATGATGCATGTTCTTCTATGTTATGCTACAATTGTAAAATAAAAAAAAAAAATATATACAAAAAATATAAAAGTTCAAAAAATAGTAACTTAAAAATATGTGAAAATAATATGAAAAAAATATTTTGGTTAAACAAAAAAATGCATGAAAGTATAATTTTCACTAGTCAAAAAAATGAGAAAAGAGATAATGATAATAATGAAAACATAAAGAAAAACAAAGAAAAGACAAACAACAAAAAAAAGATAGATACCATAGATAAAAATCACGATATGCTAATTTCTAGTACTAAAGATAAAAATAATAATGATGAAGAAAAAGATAATTATAATATTTTAAAAAATATAATTAACAAAAATAAAAGTAGTATATATTCAGAAAGTGATAGTGATAAAACAACGGAATATAACGTAACAAAATATAAACAATATTTTACTAAATGTGAAATTAAGAGACATTGTAAAATCAATGATTGTTGGGTAATAGCAAATGGATATGTATACGACGTAACAACAATTATGGAACATCACCCAGGTGGAATTAATTGTATTTTAAAAAAAGGTGGAGAAGATGCAACAGTTGATTATCTTTTTCATTCAAAATATGCTCAAAAAAATTTTTGGGAACCCTTAAAAATTGGTAAAGTTGTCAAATGTAAAAAAGAAATTTTAGAAGAAAAGAAAAAAAAAAATCACAATTCATCAAAAAAAAGAAATTTATGTATTTTTATGTAATATATATATATATATATTTTTAAATATTTTATAATATTACTCATATTATTTTATACATTTATATAAATTGTTATTAATAATAAATTTACATTTGTTTTTAATACTAAATCGTATGCTTTATATATTTGTTATGATAGACATATATACTCTATTTTTAATACTAAATTTATATATCATCTTATTTATTTCTAGTATAAATTATATATATTTAATTTTTCTATAATCTTTGAGCAAATATAATATATTTCAATTTCTTGTTTTTTAAGGTTTATTTGCTATGTATAATTTTAAGTGATACATATTAATTAAAATAAGCAAATTCTTTTGTTTTTAAAATATATATATATATATATATATATGTATTTCTTCACTTTTATTTACTTTAAATTTTGTATATGTCGTATTTTATTTAATCTCACCTTGTTTATTTTATCTTATTTATATAGATATATACTTCATTTTATTTTATTTTTTTTTTTTTGTAATAAAATAAACTTTGTTATCATATTAAAATTATATATTCAATAAATATTCTAATTTACTTTTTTCAAAATATATTAAATCTATTTTCTTTTTTTTTATATGATCACTAATATAACCTCTAAAAAAGTTGTATGTTCTTATTCTATCGCTTCTATTACCTTCTTTTATCTAAAAAAAAAAAATTGTAAGAATCATTTTTAATTAAAAATATTTTATTATTATTTTTTTAATTAAAGAAATTAAATGAATTAAGAAAAAAATTATAGGAAAAAAAAAAAATTACCAATTTAACTCTCTTATTTTGAACTAAACTTTTATTTTCATTACTTTTCATTTCTCTTAACTTAAGAATTAGTTTTTTCATAGCTATTTTTTTATTTAATTCTTGTGTTCTTCAAAAAAGGAAAAAAAAAAAAATTGTTATTTTTTTTATTTTTTTTAAAAATAGAAATATATTTTATATAACCGTTCTTCTTGGCACTCAACTTTTATTTTAGTTGGTTTATGTAAAATGCAAACTCCCGATTCAATCTTAGAAAAATATTAAAATATTGTTATTCTGAAAATAAATTTATTTTATTTTATTTTTTTTTTTAAACATACTTTATTCACATTTTGTCCTCCCGGTTTACTTGATCTAAATGTTGTAACTTTTATATTTTTTAAATTAATTTCATTTTCTATTTCTTCATCTTTATGGATAAAAACTGCAATGGTAGCAGTGGAAGAATGAATCTTATCCTTCAAAAATTAAAATTAAAAAAAAAATTAGATTTAAATAAAAAAATTTTTTTTTACGTTTTTTTTTTTTTTATTGATTTCTTACCTTAGATTCATTGTCTGGAATTCTTTTTACTTGATGAATACCACTTTCATTTTTAAAAAGATCATACAAACTTAAATTAATTTTTTCTCCTTCTTTATTTATAATTATATTATCATTTGAACTTATTATTAATGAGTAACATATATCCTTCAGTCAGAAGATAAAAAAAATAAATAAATAAACAAAATATGTAAAATGTTAACATATAATAATTATATTAATAATATTAATAACATTACGCCATATTAACATATATTAATTATAAATCTTTTACTTGAACTTCTTTAACTGTACATTTATTCCTTTCAGCAAATGTTCTATAAGTCTTGAAAAAAAGAAAAAAAATATAAATAAATAGAATTATGTATATTATTAATTTTACTGAATTTTAATTACATATATTTAAATAAATTCTACTTTTTTTTTTTTTTACGAACATTTAATAATTGTATTGACCACAACAGAGCTTCACTCCCACCTATACCAGGTCGAGATTCTATACGTATTAAATTTCTATTCTCAGATAAATGATCTTTCTTTTTTTTTATACATAAATGAAATAATTTCCTTTTTAAAATATTCTTTTTTTTTTTTATTACTTTTTTTAAAAAAATACTTTTCTAATAAAAAAAAAAATTTTTTGTTATTCTATGTTATTTTTATGTAATAACCATTCTAATTTTTTATTTTTTTTTTTTAATATTATAATAATTTATCTTTTGGACATATACACATATATATATTTTTTTTTAATAAATCAGTAAGTTATGAAATTAAGAAATTTTTTTTTATTTGAATAGTTAATCACAGTCTAATTTATTTTTAACAACACTATTTTTATATATATAGTTTTAAAATG
Organism: Plasmodium relictum; assembly: GCF_900005765.1. Lineage (NCBI taxonomy): Eukaryota > Apicomplexa > Aconoidasida > Haemosporida > Plasmodiidae > Plasmodium > Plasmodium relictum. The sequence continues at coordinate 926,117 of NC_041691.1, forward strand.
AAAATGAAAAAAAATGAATAAAAATATTTTTAATAAAAAATACTTATTAAAACCTACTTGTCCTAAATAAAAATTGTACACACAATGAAATAAAATACATAATAAAAAGTTAAAAATACAAAATATTTTATTCATAATTAAATCAGGAATACTTTATTTAAAACATTCATTTATTATTAATAGAAAACCTTCATTAATATTTCTATTCTTTTTAACAAAATACATATTTTTTTAAAAGTTAAATAAGAAATCAGAATTTTAATGAAACATTAAATTTTTTTTAGAAAATTAACCATACATAAAATAAAATTAAAAATAAATGAGAATTTAATATGATATTAAGCAAAATGAAAAAAAAAAATAAGAATAATATTCAGCATATATTAGACGAAAAATAATACAAAAAAAAAAAAAAAGAAAGAAATATTTCTTTATTTCATTAGAATATAATGTAATTTTTGAATATACGAATTTACATAAATATATAAATTATTTTTTTTTCTTTACATTTAGCCAAAAAAAGAAAATATTTAAAAAAAAAAAAAAATACAATGAAAAACTGTAAACGTATTAATAATATAAACAAATAATTAAAAAAAAATTAAAAATAGATACAAAGTATTTAAAAATATTAAAAAGATAATTAAAAAAAAAAAAAAAATCAAATCAAATCAAATATTTAAAATTAAAAAAAAAAAAAAAATAAATATATGAAATATTTAAAAAAAAAAATTACTTTTTTGAATAGAACTGTTTTATATAATTTATTAAAGAAGATTCATTTTCAAAATTCTTTTTAATATTTACTCTAATCATATGAGTGTTGTATACAATGTTTAAATTTTCTTCATTGTTAATTATATTTGAAGAAGGATTTTCTGTAGAATTTTCATAATCAATTATATTTAACGAAGGATTTGAATTCATTTTTTGATTTATTTGTACGTGAATATTTATATTTTTATACTTCAATAAACTGTTTTCAAATTTAGATGTTTCAACCAAAGGAGTTATTCTACATTCACACTATTAATTTAATAACAAAAAAAAATAAAAAAAAATTTTAATTTCTATTTTTTATTAAACATTTTTTTTTTTCTTGTCTATACCTTAATTCCATTTTGAATTAAATTGTTATATAAAGAAAATGCATAAACTAATAATTTATATGCTTTAATTGTTATTACTACACTTGGAGAATGAAAATCAATAAGCATATTAGAATAATTATTTTTATTTAATTCCTAAATAATTTATAAAAAAAAAGTAAATAAGGTATTTTTTACAAAAAATCTATTAAAGCACATGAAAACATCAACTATTACAAATAATTGTAAAAAGAAGAAACTATAAACAAAGTTATGAATATTTAAAAATCTATATAAAACCATTAGTAATATATCATTTAAAACCACGTATATATATATATTTACCTGAAATATAATATTTGAAATGGTATCAATGAAAATTTCAAAAATAATATTATATGTTGCTTTCGTTGGCGTTCTCTCAGAATTAGAAAAAATATCTGTTGATACTCCACCAAAAGATAATAAAAGTTTTTGATTTTTTTGTGAATAAATATTAAAAGCAAAAGAAAATCCAAATAAATGATGGTAATTGTTCATAAAAAAATCCCAAACAAAAATTTGATTTGAATCATTAAAATAGTGAAAAAGATTATTTAAATAAACGATGCAAGCAATTATATAGTTCATAAATTTTTTATTTTTATGATTTTTTAGTTCATACATTTTACTAACTTTTTTCATTTTAGAATTTATGTGATCTTTTTCGTCATATATAACTGAATAAAGGATTTTTAAAATTTTTTCATCATAGGAAATATCTAAAAAATGAAGCAATTTTTTTAAATTTTTATATGAAATATTTCCCTCTCTAAAATGGTTGTAAATAAAATATGCTTTATTACAATCTAATGATAGCATATCTTTAACAAGACAAAGAAGAAAATCAGTAAACGTCCATCTAATTATTAAAGTGCTCAGGTAATGCTCAAACTTTAGCAATATATCAATAACATTATATAATATTATTAATTGATATATACAAAAGGATATATTAATGTCTGTATTATTGCTATTAGCATTGAAAATGTCTTTTTTATTATCAACTGTAATTATATTATTATAAATAATACTGTTTTCTCTTTTTATTGTTTTTTGTTTGTTATTTTCAAAAAAATAATTTTGAAAAAAAGAAAATGAACTGGTAAAGGATCGGTTAAATGTATAATGAGGAATTAAATTTAAATATACTTCAGTTAAATAAAAAGGAACATATAATAACTTATTATTTTTATCAATAAATACAATTCTTTGATTAAACCTACCTCCAATAATACATTTTTTCTCTTCATCATTTCTATTTCCTGACTCTAATAATATATTATTTTCAAATAATGAATGTGTGTTTAATTCATTAGTTTCATTTAAAACTAATGAGTTCTTTTTGTTTATTTTTGATAAGGTGCTATTGAAAACATTTTCTTGTAAATTTATATGAAGATTGTCTTCTTTATGAATCCCTTTTTTTTCTGATAAAGGATATTCTTGTTCATTACGATTGTCATTATTATTATTTACTTTTCTACTTGAGTTTTTTTTATTATTATAAATATTTTTAGCGAATTTTAATTTTCCCGAATTTTTTCTATGAAAATTTTCTGGAGAATTGTTAATGTTTTTTTCATTTTTTTTTTTTTGAATACCACTTTTTGATAAATTTTCAATGAATTCATCATATGTCTTTTTTTGAATTTTCAATTTTTCATAATTATCATCTTCATTATACTCATAATTATTATTATTTTCTTTTGCTATTCTTTTTTTTTTCTGATTAATCCTATCTGCAGATTTATTTTGTATTTTTTGCATAGAATTTTTTATATCATAAAAAAAATTTTTCTTCTCTGTAACCAACTGAAAAACAAGAGGTTGATTAAAATTGGATAGCTTTTTTGATAAATTCCAGTTGAAATATTCAAATATATAACTGTTAATAACATCATATTCATATGCAGATTCATGCACATAATGATATGTATTATTATTTTCTTCAAATGGTAGATGTTTACATTTATTGCTATATAATAAAATATTTAAAACATTACTTGATTCGATGGAAGAATTATTTTTTAATTTTTGTAAAAAATATTTAAATAAATCTCTTTGTATAACAATAGGAATTAATGGATAATTTAATAAACCTTCAGCTGTAATTTTGCGTATTCTATTATTATGAATTATATTACTATTGCTAATATTATAATAATTATAATTATTATTACTATGATTATTATTATTATTATTATTGGTAAAATTATTATTATTACTATTATTATTGTTATTATTACAATCATTATTATTATTGCTAAAATTATTATTATTATTGTTACCGTTATTATTATTAACATTATCGCTAATACTGTTTTCAGTAATGCTAATATTGTTTTCATTATTATTATTATTATTATTACCATATATGTGATTAATATTATTACTAAAACTATTACTATTTCTTTCATCACTATTAATATTATTTTTAACATTATTAATATTGTTTTCATCATTATTATTATTGTCATTATCGTTAATATGATTTTCATTATCATTATTATTATCATTACTGTTGATGCTATCTTCACTATTATTAGATATCTCAACATTATTATTATTATTATTGTTACCAATATCATTGAAACGAAGATGAAAATTATTATTATTTTCATTATCATTATTATTATCAATATCAATATCATTTGGATAAACTTTAATATTATTATTATTATTACCACTATCACCATAATTAATATTATCATTGTTACTATTTTCATTCTCATTATTATTAAGAATATCATTCTGATAAATATAATTATTATTATTATTGCTAGTATTACGAATGTGATTAATATTGTTATTATCACCAGTATTATTATAATTATTTTCATTCTGGTTAATATTCTTTTTATTATTATTGCTATTTTTATTTCTGCTATCATTTTCATTATTATTAATAACATTACTTATATTATCATCACTACTACTATAGGAACCAATTTTCAATTTATCTATATTTTCCTTTTTAAAAGTATTAGATGATTTCTTTAAATTACCTAAATAGTTATTAGTTGTAACACATTCTATTATTTTTCTTTCACTAAAATTCCCAGACTCTGATTCTATGCTATTTTTTAAAAGTAATTTAATATCTTCTTTTTTTTCTAAATAAATTTCTGACCCTATTTTATTAAAAGATTTAATATTCTGCTTATCTTTATAATTAGGATCCAAACGAAATGAATCATTAAAGTAAAGTAAATCATCTTCTTCATATTCATTTATGTTATTTCTATTTAAATTAATTTCTTTTTTTAAATTCAGGTTAATCAAATTCGCATTATTTATAACTTTGTTATTCTTTTCATTTTCATCAATGTAATGATCTTTTTCTATATTTTCATTTTTCATACAATAATAATTAATAAGACTTTCTCTTTCATTTCTTTTTTTATTTTTTTTTAAATCATTCTTATTTTCATTTTCATCAATTTTTATATTTAAACTTAAAATATCAGCATACTCCAATTTACCAATATTTTCATTTGTCTCATAATTAATTGTGCTAATTAAAATATATTTTAATACTCTGAAAGCATCATTATCTATATAATTAATAAAATCATCAGAAAATGTTTTTTCCTTAATCATATTTTTTATATTTAATAATTTCTCTTCTTTTGTTTTAAATGGAATATGCCACAATTCATATAGTACCAACCCTAGAGAAAAAAGATCTAATTCTTCATAATCATATTTTTTTTTATTTAAACAATTATAAAAATATTGATTATAGGAATGAATATAGAAATCTTTATATTCCTTTGTTTGCTCATTCATATTATTATCTATTATTTTCTTTTTCCTATCATTTCTGAAGTTATTGAAAACAGAACTTTTTCTATCTTTTCCTATATCTTCTTCATCATTTTCTCCGTTTTCTTCATTTTCTTCTTTTTTAGTATCCACTTCAACAAAACAGTTTTCTTTTTTCTCTGCTTCTTTAGCTTCTTCTAAATTGTTATCATATTGTTCTTTCATAAAATTAGTAAAGTACGAAGAATTATTAGTATATGAATAATGATAAAAATAAAAATAATCAATCATGTTACATATGCTGTAATTTACGATTTTAATATGAACTCCATATTCATCATTATCTATGTATATATTTTGGGTGTTCAAATTTTTAATATAAATTTTTTGTTTATGCAAATAACTAATAGACTCTAAAATTTGTCTAAAAATATTCCATATTAAATATTTATTATTCTGAAAAAAATTATTTTCAATTTCTCTTTCTAATATTTGTCCTTTGCAATATTCACATTGAATATATAAAATTTTTTTGGTATTTTCTTTTTTATCTAATATATTTTTTATATATTCAATATTTTTTTTATAAACTAAATTATTATTATTTATATCATTATCTTTAATATTTTTCAAGTCTAAAATATTTTTTTTAATATTCATGTTTTTATTACAATCGTATTTTTCATGAACTACCTTGTCAATAGTGTAATTGGTAGATTCTTTTTTTTCATTGATTATTTTTATTTCTTCTTTTTGCAAATTATTATTATGAATAGGTAATAAATCACTTTTATTAGAATTATCTATTTTTATAGTAGCATCTAAATTTTTTATATCTCCTTTTTTATCTTTATTTTTATTTTTTTTTTTTAATTGAGAAAGAGGGTCATATAAAATGTTCCCATTATAATTATTATTGTTACTTAAATCTTTATCAGCTCTACAATTTATTATTCCATCAATACATATATCTTCATTTTCATCTAATATATCAGAATCATAACCATCTTTTTTTTTTTTTTTCATTTCCTTTATCCTTTCTATATTTATTTTCTGATAGGAACACTCGTCTTTTACATAATTTTCACAAGAATTCTTATCTCCATTAGAATTATTTTCAAAAATTCTTTTTAAAATTAACTTTTTCATTATTTCATTTATTTTATATATCTTTCTTTCTTTGTGTTTTTCATCATTTACAATTTTTTCTTTCTCAAACCAGGAAAAGTGATATCTAGCTAAATATTTATGTTGTATTTTTGCTAATTTTGCTAATTCACAGATTATCTTTTTTATATTTATTTTACGAATCATTCTATAATGATGAATTATTTTTTTCAAACATATGTGATCCAATTCATTTAAAATATGATATAAACTTTTTTCATTTTTTTTACTAACTATGCAATTTTTATTAGCGTAGAATTGGTACTCACTACAAAAAAAATTAACAGATGGATAATCAAGGAATTTTTTTTTTTTTTTTGAAGAACTATTTAAATTATTTATATCATTTAAAAATTCTTTAAATATTTGTTCATTTTTTTTATTTTTTTTTTTTTTTCCTTCTTTTTTATCATTTAAAATATTGCAATATAGATTAAATCCTCTATTACAAAATATAATATGATTAAGAAAAAAAGTTAAAAAGTGAAAGATATTTAATAATATATATGAATGAATAATATATACATTTGTGTCAATACTATGTTTTACTATAAATGTGTTTCTATAGTAATTTATAACAATATTTTTAACAACATAAAAATTTTTAAAATTATTGTCTTTACACATTATCATGTTATGTTTGTTAGAAAAATTTACTAAATTCTTAGAATTTAATTTATCTTCTAGTGTATCCATTTTTTTTTCATTTTTTTGTTTTTTGTTAATTTCTAAATTTTCATTTAGTAAAGAACTATTTATAGCAGAAAAACCGGAAATACTATTGAAATCATATATATTTAAAATATATTTTTCTTCTTCAATCATATTTTTATAATTGTTATTCTTAATATTTATCTTATCAGTATTATTTTCTTCATTTTCTCTATCAACTTGATTTTCCTTAAAATAATCATTAAAACTTACTTTTTTATCATAAGAATTAATTATTTTTTTATTTTCTTCATTTCTTTTTGATCTACTATCGTCTATTCTATATTTCATCTCTTCCCATAAATTTTTAAAATCATTACTAAAAGTCTTGTTAATATATTCATTTATAAATATACAAATATCAAATAAAGTTATTCTCCCATAATTTTTTGCACATATTTTTTTGATATTTAGATTAATAAAATTTATTTGTTCCTCATTTAATTTCGCATTAATATTTATCATTACACTTGGATAAGAATAAGGATATTTATTCTCACAACAAAAGGTTATTTTATACTTTTGAAAATCATTATCGAAGTTAAAAAAAATGCAAAATTTTAAGCAATTATTTATATTTATCTCATCATTTATATTAACTATTATAACAGAATTTAACTCTTTGCTTTTCTTTAAAAATTCTTCATTGCTCATTAAATCATTTGGTAAATCCTCTTTTTTTATATGCCTATAAAAAATGGACAATAATATGATAAAAAAAAAGAAAAAAAAAAATGCCTTATTTAAAAGATGTTCTTTTTATAAATTTTTTTTTTTCTTTATATACCCTATATTTTCTACATATAAAGGAAAATAAATATGATGTAATGCTAAAATTTCTTCTATCTGTTCTTCATATAATTCATATTTTTCTTCATAACTCTTTTTATCCAGCTTCCTTTTATTTTCTAGAAATATAAAAAGAAAAAAACTTTAATATTATCTTTGTTAAAACATTAATAGTATATAGAATCAAATAAAACATATATTTTATACAAATTTTAAAAAATTTATAGAATTTTTTTTTTTATATTTTTTCTCTGAAACCATTATTTTTATTATTAACATTTCTTTTTTTTTTCTTCTTCTTCTTAGTATTATTATCATTTTCCACAATTGAATCATTAAGCATATTAAAATTATAAAAGAATTTTGAAATGTTTCTTAAAAAAAAAAAATTTATAGGTTTCCAAATTTTATTTTTTATATTATACACACAAAAAGGAAAAAAAAAAAATTGAAATTTAAAAAGAAAACTAAGTTTTTAATCAGTTTTTCTTTAATGTGATTTATTAAATCATTCATTCATTTTCTTTTATATATATTTATAAAGATAATCTAAAACATTTTTAATTTATCTTATATATATATATATATATATATATTTTGTCATAAAATTTTCTTTATAGGTTCCTTGAAAATATAATAATATATTATCATTTTTATACTTTAATAAAAAAAAAATTAAATGCATAATAAAATGAATAAATGTGTATATATTTAAATCTTGGCATTTTTGAAGAGTTCTTAACCTTATTCTTTTTTTTTTTTTTTTAAATTTAAATATTTTCTTGCTGCATTTTTAAAATTACCATATTGAAGAAAAAAAAGAAAAATGAAGTTTTTAATTAATAGAAATCTTCTAAATATTTCACTCTTTTTAAATAATATTTAATATCTTTTTTTCGATTTTTGTTTTTAATTTTTCACAGAAATATATCATATATTTACATAAATACAGATATAATAAGCAAAGAAAGATTTTATTTAATTTCTATTTTTAATTAAGTACACATTTCTTTTTTAATTTTATCCTAAAGATAAAATACTTTTTAAACTACATTTTTTTTATTAAAACCTTTAATGTTTAAAATATATTTCAAAAAATTTAATTAAAATGGTTCATTTTTTTTTAAGAGATAAATCTAACTCTTGCTTCAAGTAAAATGTACATAAATAGATGAACTAATAAAAAAAAAAAATTAGCTACATATAATATTTATGTATATTATAATTAGGAAATAATTTTTTAAGTATTTTTTTCTGTATGATTTATATGAAGATTATTATAGAACACTTTTTTTAAATCATTTTACATGTTAGTTTCTTATGTAACTATATAGAATAATAAAGATTTATAATGAAATATATTATTTTAAAATAACTCTACATTTTACTTTTAATATTTTGATTCTTCATTTCTTTTAATATATCTACTTTTAAATGGAAGAAATAGTTACTTTTTGTTTATAATAATAAATACAAAAAAAAAAAAATTAAAAAAAGATGCTTTCTTTAACAAAAATAAGACATGACTATTAGTTTATTTTTCATTTTTTAGTATTATTTTATAAAAAGAGTTTCTTTTTTTATATTTCTGCAATCATAGTATAAATCAATATTTTCCACTTTAATAGATAATAAACTATATATTTTACCTTAAAAATTTATATAAATTTTTTTTTTCATTACAGTGGATATAGGAATATTCTAAGTTGAAATTAAATGATTTCTTTTATCGTGTTTTAAATATAATTGTATTAAGTTTATTTTAAATACATATATCTCTTTTTTTTTTTTTTAAATTTAACTTTTCTGTATTATTATTAATATTTAAGAATGCGATGATAATATATTTAAACGGTATATTATATTATCTTAGAATTATTCAAATAAAACTTTATAAAATTAATAAATATCATTTATAAAAATATAAAGGTACATATATAAAATATTAATATATCATTTCTTATTTTAATATGAAGCATGTATTTTTTTGTAAAATTTTAAACTACTTCATTAAAAAATAAAAGTTCAAGACAAGTTAAAAAGGGTAAATATGTTTCTAACTATTTTATGAAACATCAACACTTCATTTTTAAATTATTGTAGATAGATATTTTAAATTATTAGATTATCAGAAAAAAAAAATATATATATGTATATATATAAATATATATATGCATATATGTTTAGAAGGGCTTCATAATTTTAAAAAAATATTGGAAGCACATTTTACACACATTTTTTTTTTTAACACTTTTATTTTAAATTTTATTATATCTTTTTTTACTAGTTTTTTACTTTTTTTGTTATCTTTATTTTTATACTTATTTTTTTTGGTTATATTTTTTTATCTTATTTTTATGTTTTTTAACTGATTTTTTAATTGTGTTGATATATACATAAATTTTATTTCTAGAAAAAAAAAATTATAGAAATGTTTTTTTTTTTTAGTGTAAATTTATCTGTAAAAATAACCATAAAATGAATATTTATAATTAAAAAGGATTTTATTTATATATATTAATGTTTATATATATTATTATATTGTTAATTTTACTTTTTCTCTTTTTTCTCTTCTCTCTCATTCATCCAATTTACTTATAATTTTAATATTCCTCATTTATTTTTTTGCTTTTTTACACATTTTTAATGTAATCTATAAATATATATATATATATATATATATATATATATATATATATATTTTATAAAGAATGTAATTTTGTAAAAAAAATTGAATGCTAGAATTTTAATAAAATATATTTTGCAAAGCTCATTTAACAAAATAAAAATGCATAAATAAATAAAAAGAAAAGAATGATTTTGTTTTTTAGGAAAAAAAGAAATTAATAAAAATAAACGTATCTTATACAGACATAATATATTATGCATGATAAAATATTTTTATCATTTTATGTGAAAGATTTTTTTATTTTTACATTTTTTTTTTTTTATTCAAATATCAAATTAAATAGATAAAATGAATTACGATTATTACCAAAATGAAAATATATATAATGATATAAGAAAATTAAAAATAGATAAGCAATATTTTAATTACATAAATCAGAATGTACAATCAAATGATAAATTTATAAGTAGACTTCAAAATACAATGACTTTAACAGGTTAACACTTAAAAAAAAAAAAATATATTAAAACATATATATATATATATATAAGAAATACTATTTATTATAATAAACATATGAAAAAAAATATATATATTTATATAACTTTTTATGTTGTTTATTATTTAATAGGCCATGAAGGATGTGTGAATAGACTTAAATGGAACGATGATAACCATTTATTAGCTTCAGCTAGCGATGATAGAAAAGTTTTAATATGGAATATTAATTCATATAAATATAAAAATAAGCCAAAATATACTATTGAAACAGGTCATTTCTATAATATTTTTGGAGTAGCTTTTATCGATAATGATTATGTTGTAACTGGTTCAATGGATAGACAAGTTCGTGTGCATAATATACAAAATTCTTCTTATAAGTAAAAGAAAAAAAAAGAAAATAATCTTAAAAATACATATATATATATATATATATATATATATATATATAAATATTTAAATATATATTAATATTTTTATGAACACTACTAAATATAATCAGAGATATTCATAAGTGCCATTCTGATCGAGTAAAACATTTAGCAACAATACCAAAGCATAACAAATTTATTTATTGGTCATGTTCAGAAGATGGTATAATATAAAAGAAAATCTTCATTCTTCCAATATACAGATTATATTCTTATTATTTTATTAGGTACTGTTAGGCAATTTGATACTAGAGAAAAACATATATGTAATCCTCCTGATTGTAAAAATGTATATTTATATACATCAAATATTTGACAAATTATGATTATAATAGTTTTATTTGTATATTTTTGTATTAATATAAACTAGGTGATCACAATTATCATTTTTTTTAGGTTATAATAAATTATAATAGAGTTCATAATGAAAATAAAATGAATAGATCTGTTCCTAATAATACAAATAGAAAAGTGAACAAATTTAATTACTTTTTGAAAAATAGATACAATCTTCTTAGAGCAATGAATGAACATAAATATCTCAATATGGAATTCCAAAGAGAAGTAAACTCATTTTATTCAATTTCTATTTTTTTTTTAAATTCATTTATTTTTTGAGGTTATTTCATTATGTAATTTTTTTTTTCTTTTTTCTTAAGATGAAAGCTATAGCTGTAAATCCTTTATTTAATAATTATATTGGTGTTTGTTCAAATGATATGTTGATAAGAGTGTACGACAGGAGAATGTTAAACCTATATAAAAAAAATGAAAAAATGAATCTAAGAAATAGTATTCCTTCGGATACTTATTATCCAAAACATTTATGGAATTATTGTGATGAAGATGATGAAAAAAAATTAAATCACAACTCTCTCTTTTGTACTCATTTAGCTTGGTCTAACGATGGTAAATACTTAGGTGTAACTTATAATAATGAACATGTTTATTTATTTAATTTTTTAAATAAAGAAGAAGAAAAATGTCTGAGTTATAACTTTGTAGATAATAAATGCACTTTTGATTATGAAAAAAAATATGATATTTTATTTCCTCCCTATTATAATGAAAAAGAAGATAATAATACTAATTATTTAGAAGAACGTAAAAATTATATTTATGAATTATCCTTAATAAAAAATATAGAAAAGTTAGCTGGAGAAGCATATGAAAAAAAGCAATATTTCGAAGCAGAATATTTATATAACGAATGTTTAAATTTAGTGAAAAATAAAGATATAAAAAAAGTTCTTTATTGTAATTTAGCTATAACTTTAATACAAAGAAAGGCAAAAAATGATGCATATTTGGCTGAACAGTATTCCTTAGAAGCATTAAAATTAGATCCGAGTTATTACAAAGCAATATATAGAAGAATTCAAGCTAATATTGTTAATAAGAAATTAATTAATGCTTATAGAATTACTTTATCTGCTTGTAAACATTATAAGGGAGTTATTGAATTTTTTTATTTAAAAAAAAAAATAAAAAGAAAATTATATGAATTATATAGAGATAAGATAAGTTCAATAAAGGAAAAAAAATTAAGCAATGAAAAAAAAAAAAAAGAAAAAAAAGATGAATCATTTTATAACAAAAAATTTAAGGATATAAAAGAGGAAGAAGAGGAAGAATTTAAGTATGAAGATACTGATAATGACGAATATAATGAGGATGAAGATGAAGAAGATGAAGAGGATGAGGATGAGGATGATGAGGATAAGAATGAGGATGAGGATGAGGATGAGGATGATGATAATGAAAATAATGATGATAAAGATAATGTTGACGAAGATAATGATGATGAGGAGGAAGAAGGTGATAATGAAAATACCAAACTTAAAGAGTATAAAGAAAAAGAAAATAAAAAAGGTTACGATAATATTGGAGAAAACGAAGAAGATAGTATTCGTATAAGTAAAAACGAAGCAAAAGAAAATAAAGATGATTCATTAAAAATAAATACAGATATTTATTTAAAAAATCTCGCAAAAAATGAAGATACGAATTTCAAAGGAAATGAAAATAAAGGCAATTTCAAAAAGGAAGAAAATTGTAATGAATTTATGGAATTAAAATTTCCATTGAAAAGTAATAATGATAATACTAAAAAGCTTACAGAAAAATGTTTAAATGAAAATAATTATGATGAAAAAAAAAGGAAACACGAGCAATTCATTAAATCTAGTCCTCATAATTTTTTTAGCACTTCAAATGAACTAAGAAAAAAAAAAAAAAAGAAAAAGAAATATAAGCATATAGAAGAAAAGCATGAATACATAGATATAAAAAAAGAAAAATATAAGAATATAGAAGAAAAGAATGAAATATATAATCTAGAAAAATTTAAAGATAACAATCATGGAAAAATAATAGAATCATTTGATGATAATTTAAAGAGTGTATATAGTATGAACAGTAAAAATATTGATGAAAATTCAAAAAAAGACAAAACCATCAAAAAAAAATTAAAGAAAAAAAAAGGAGAAAAATATATAAATATCATTAATCAAATATCTCTATATTTGCAATATAAAGTTCTTCACTCTTATCCTTATTTTTTAATTTTTTATGTTAGTTTCTGTTATAGAAATTCAATAACATCATGGAAAGGATGGCCTCAATATTATTATTTATCTGTAGTAGAAAAAGTGTATAACTTGAAAATGAAAGAAAAACTTCTAAAGGATAAATATTATGAAAAAAAAAACAATAAAAAATTAAAAAAATATAATAGAAATTATGAATATATCTTCTCTGATAAAAAAGAAAACAGATATGAATTAAATATGATTAAAGAAAAAGAAATTTTGAGAAATTCATTTGAATTAGACAAGAATAAACAACAAAAAAAAATAAACTCTAAAAAAAATGTTAAAGATAATAAAAAGGACTGTATAAGTTATGAAAATGAGAAGAATTTCAATTTTTTAAAGTATGAACACAATAACTTAGAAATCAATAATAATTTTAATATGCAAGATAATGACGATTTAGATGATTATAAGTTAAATAAAAATGATGAAAACCATGATAATATAAATAATCAAGATGAAAATGACATAAATAATAATTATAATTTAAAAAATTCAAATCCTAAAAGTACTAATGTAGAAAATTGTGAAAAAAACGAATTATTATACAACTTACATGAATTTTTAGGTAAAAAAGAAAAAGAGAAGAAATATGAAGAAAATGAAAAAATAAAAGAAAAAAAAAGAGAAGAAGATGATGAAGAAAAAAAAAAAAAAAAAGAAGTTTATATTGATAATATAAAAAACAATGAAAGAATAAAAAAAAAAAGAAAAAATATATTTATAAAAGAAAAATTAAGAGAAAAACAAAATGCTTATTCAGATACGTCAAGTTCTTCCAGTAATAATGAAAATATTAGAAAAGAAAATATAAAAAAGGATATAGATTATATTTTAGAAAAATCTTATAGAAAAACAAACCAAAGGAACATAATCAGATTAGAATTGTATCGTTCTACATTTAGTAATACATCAATTAGTACTAACACGCAAAATCAAAATGCAAATGTTCCATCTCATGAAAATACAACTATTGAAGATTCTAATAATACACATAATAGTCAAAATAATAATAATAATATTATTACTAATAACTTAAGTAATCAAAATGAAAATATAAGTGAAGATAACTCCAGAACCGATATTAATAATGTGAATTATAGAGTAGAGTCTTTTACCCATGGTATTTTAAATGATTTTAATTTTAGTTATTTTAGATTAGGTAATAACAATGTTATTCTAAACACTAGATTAGTAAATGATAGTAACAATAATATCGATAACAACACTATTACTAATAATACATTTTCTAATGATGACAATACTATTAATAGTAACAATACTTTTATTAATAATAATAACACTGATAACAATAATACTATTAATAATATCAATACTACTACTAATAGTTTTAATAATAATAATAACACTGACAACAATAATACTATTAATAATATAGCTACTATTACTGATGGTTATAATAATAATAATAATATTGATAACAACAATGCTATTAATAATATGACTACTACTACTACTACTACTAATAGCCGTAATAATAATAACACTGATAACAATAGTATTATTAATAATAGTAGTATAGCTACCAATAGTTCTAATAATAATAATAGCAATACTACTACTAATAGTTCTAATTATAATTCTAATAATAACATTAGTAATAATAACATAATAAATAATATCATTAAAAATAATGAGAATAATAATAATAACACAAATAATAATACAAATAGTAGCATAGGTTTGGATGGAGAATCTTTTGTAAAAAAAGAAAACAAAGAAAATGAAAAACATGTTTCATCTAACTATGATAACAATGAATATGTATATGAATCAAGCATAAGCAATAATTCAAAAAATAAAGCATCGAAAGAAAATAATATATGTGGTTTTGAATATAAAAATAAAAGTGTATTAGATAGGAAAATGAGCATTGAAGAAAACGACAAAGATATGATTAGCTTAAAAAATGAAAATAGGACAAATGAAAAAAAAAAAACAAAAAAAAAAAGTGATGATAATGGAAATAGTACTAATAGCAGTAACTTAAGCCTTAAAAATAATGATTCCAAATTTAATAATTTTGAAGATTCAGTAAATAAAGATAATAATAGCATTAAAATAAAAAATAAGAAAAAAAAAAAAAAAAAAAAAAATTCTGATAATGAGTCATCCAATTATTCCAAAAGTTTTTTACACGATTATTCCTTAAAAAATAATATAAAAGATAAAATAGAAAAAAAGGAGAATATACGAGATATAAAAAATAAATCAACAAAATACTTTAATAAAAAAAAAAAATGTGAATACATAATATATGATTCTAATAGTTTAATAAATGAAATTAATACATCAGAGTTAGAAGAAAAAGATGAGGTAGATATATATTCTTCTGATGATCAAAATTTTTTGCATAAAAAAAAAATTTCTATACTAAAAAATCATGCCGTTCTAGATTTTCGAGAATATTCTTCAGATAATAGTTATTCTTCATTATCAACAGATAATACTTCTTCAACTTATGAAAATCAATTTTATGATTACCTTTATAATGAAATCGATCACAAAGATATTAATTCTTGCCAAAATATTTATGTATTTGAAAAAAAAAAAAAAAAAAAAATTCGTAATTACATAGAAAAAATTGAAGACCCATTATGGGTCCCCCAAGGAAATTGTAAAAGGTAAAAAAAAAAATAAAAAAACTTCAAATTTTGTATAGACTCTATTCAATTCTATTTATATGTATTGTATATATATACATATACATTTTTTTTTTTTAAGATTTGTGGGGCATTGTAATAATGGAACAGATATAAAAGAAGTGGCATTCTGGAATGACAATGCCATTTTAGCTGCAAGTGATAACAGTGAAGTTTATGTTTGGAGAATAAGAGATGGTATTTTTACTTTTTTTTTTTTTTTTTCTAAATATATTATTGTAATAGTATTATTAAAAATAATTATTATTTGAATATTTTATGCTTTATTTTATTAACATATATATATATATATATAATATTTTTTTTTTAGGAAAATTATTAAATGTCTTAAAGGGTCACGAAAACCATGTAAATTGTGTTCAAGTATTTTTAAAATTAGCAAAAATTTCAAATAAATTTATTTTATATAATATATTTACTTATGTAGATACATATCTACTACTATTTTGCTTCATTTTTCTGTGAAAAATAAAATTTTCATCTAATATTTTTTTAGGTGCATCCTGAAGGATCTTTTTTAGCTACAAGTGGAATTGACAAATATATACAAATTTGGCAACCAAATAACAAAAAGGAATTTATTTTTGTACTAATAAAAATATATATATATATATATATATATATATATATATATATATATATATATATATATATATATATATATATACATATATATATATTTTTTTTTTTTTTTAACAGGATAAAAGTGTTCAGGATACTATGTTTGAAAATCAGAAGTTATTAGAATTATCAAACACGAATTATTTTAGTTTTGTTAATTTTTCACCTATTATTATCAAGTAAAAATTATTATTTTAAAAATTATTCATATTTCATTTTTTACTCCATTTTTTTTCACCCTTTTATTTTTGTAGCACAACAAGAAACAACCAATCGCAACGATTTGCTGAATGTTTAATTCAATAGATTTTTCTGAAAAATTAATTTTTTCTCATTTTTTTTTTTTTTATTAATAATTATGTCACCAAATGTTTTCATAATTGTCTATTATATCCAAGTATTCTTAAAGATATTACTTTATTTTATTTTTTTATTTTAAAAAAACAAAAAAATATATAATTTTTAATATTTGATTAATTTCTTTGAAATTTTTTTTTTAATATGTTTTTCCTTTTTTTTTATGTTTATTATAAAAATGTAAATAAATTTTTATTTAATTTTAATTAAAAAGAATTAAAAATATATTCCTCTATAATTTGATTAATATATACATTATATATATATTTATTTATACTTTAATGATTTGAAAAAAATCATCAATTTTAATTTAATAAAAATATATAAAATTTCTATATTATTATTATAAATATATTTATTGGTTTTTTTTTTTCTATGTACAGATTTTACATAAATGTTCATAAGCTTTATCATATTTTTTACTTACGCATGTATATTCTGAAAATTTTATAAATAAAATTTTGATAGGTTTAATAATTCACTTTTTTGATCAGTTATTAAAAAAATATATATAAATAAAATAATGTAACTATTAATGCAGATAAAAAAGTGAAAAGGTTATGAAATAAGAAAAATATATGATTTATTAAAAAGATAAGAAGAAAAACAAGATTAATAGAAGAATAAAAAATTAGGGAAATACATATAGAAAAATAAAATCTTAAAGAATACAAAAAAAAAAAAAAATAAAAAAAAAATATTAAGAAAAAGAAAAAGAAAATAATAATTGAAACAAAAAAATTTATATAAAATGTAAAAAAATAAAAAGTAGAAGCATAAATCTTCTAAGATAATATTTTACATACTATTATTTTATTTCTTTTTAACTTGAGAAATACGCAAAAAAGAAAAAAAAAAAAAAAAATGAATTTTTCAGATGCCCAAGTTACATTTGTGAACATATTTTGATTTCTACTTTATATTTTTTTTTATTTTATATAATTTTTTCTTTTTTTTTTTTATTTAATTTTTTTCCCTTTCTATTCTTTAATAAAAGGTTTATATTTAATGTAGAAATAAATTTATTGTTTTTAAATCTATTAAAAAAGCATTTATCTTTTTTAATTTTTTTTTTTTCTTCTTTTTATTATTTTTAAATTCCTTCTTTATTTCTTACATTCTTAAGATTAAAAAAAATTACAGACAAAATGGAAAAAACACCTGATACTAAAACAGAAGAAATTGATTTAGAAAAGTATACTCATTCTGGTTCAATAGCCAATACAACATTAAAGAAAGTTATAGAGAAATGTGTACATGGTAAAAAATGAAAAATTATACTTATATATATATATATTTATATACATTTATTTATATATTTCTTCATTATTTGAATTAAGAAAATGTGCATGTAAAGCATATGTATACTATATATAAATTTATTTAAATATATATATGTATATATACATCATTTTTTTTTTTTTTATTTAGGTGCCAAAATATCTGAATTATGTGATTATGGTGAAAAAATAATGAAAGAGGAATTAGATAAAGTATATACAAAAAAGGAAAAAGGAAATAAAGTAGAAAAAGGGATAAGTTTTCCTGTAACAATAAATGTTAATGAGATATGCAATAATTATTCTCCTACTGACAGTGATGAGACAATTCAAAATGGAGATGTTGTAAAAATATGTTTAGGTTGTCATATAGATGGTCATATTAGTATTGTGGGTCATACCATTTATATTGGTAAGGAAAATGAAATAATAGAAGGTCCCCGAGGAGAAGTTTTAAAAAATTGTCACACCCTATCACAACTATTTTTAAAGAGTTTAAAAGTTGGTGTCAATGCTAGTGAAATAACAAAAAATATTCAAAAAGCTTGCGAAGAATTAAAATGTAATGTTATATCTAATTGTGTTTCATATCAAATTAAAAAATATATCTTAGAAGGAAGTAAATTTATCTTATTAAAAGACAATGCTGATAATAAAATAGAAGATTTTCAAATAGAACCTGATGATATATATATAGTTGATGTAATGGTTACAAGTGGTGATGGAAAAATAAAAGAAAGTGATCATAAAACTACTATTTATAAAAGAGAAGTACAAAAAAATTATCACTTAAAAACAAATTTAGGTAGATCTTTTTTAAGTGAAATTAATAAAAAATTTCCTGTGTTACCATTTCATGTAAAATACCTAGAAGATCAAAGGGCAGCATTAATTGGTATTCCAGAAGCTTTAAGACACACTTTAATTAAACCATATAGCGTTTTCTCTGAAAAAAAAAAAGAATATGTAGCTCAATTCAAATATACTGTTATGGTTAAAGAAGACGGAATAAAACAATTTACAGGTATAAAATGTTCTCAATTAAATAATTGTAAAACTTCCAACAAAATTCAAGATGAATCATTAAAAAACATTTTAAACTCCTCGTTGAATGCAAAAAAGAAAAAAACTAAAATAGAAACTAATGAAGAAAAAAACAATGATAGCTAATTATTAAAAGTTAAATTAAAAATCTGGAAACTTTTTTTTTTTTTTTTTTTTTTTTTAAATATTTAAATGATAGGAAAATCATATAAATTTTATAAGTAAAATTACATAAAAATATATACAAGCAAACTAAAATTTATAATTAGCAAAATAAAAAGAAAAAAGAAAAGATGTAAATTTTCTATGTAACATTGCTATGTTCATTTAAAAAATGTAACAATTTTTAATTACAAATACAACTTAAATAAAATAAAAATTATAATTAAAATTAAAATAAAGTAAAATTTCACATTTGTTTTCTTTTGTTCATATGCTTATTATAATCAATTTTTTTTTTTTTATATATATATATTCTCAATTATATATATTTTTAAAATTAAAAATTTCATAAGCTTTTTAATAAGTTTCTTTTTTTTCTAACTAAAAAATTATTTTTTAACAAAAAAATATTAACGCAGTATAATTATATACTTAGATTATCATTTTAAAATAGAAAAATAAAGCATGAATATTAAAATATAATGAAAACATATAAATTTAATAGCTACTAGAGCATTCAAAAAATAAAATAAAACAGTAAATTCAAATAGAGAAACAAAATAAAATATGAATACTAAAAACAAATTAAGAATATTTGGATAAAATAAAAAAAATATAAAATTATTCATTCATAGGCAAAATATTTACATTCCTCATTCATACTTTTTTTTTTTTTTTCTCATATATATGTATTAAAAAAAAAATTCCAATAAACTGATATTTCATTTTAAATTATATTATTGTATAATTTATCTTTTTTATATGTAAATTTGAGAATATACAAAAGACAAAAAGACAATAACCAAGGAAAACATGTAAGAATTAATAAAACATCTGATAAAGCATTAACATTATGTTTATTAACATTTATATCACTGAAATTGTTTGCTTTCTTTTTATCAATATAATTATAACGATTTAACAAAAATGACAAAAAAAAAGTGCCTATAATTGAAGATCCTATGTTCTCGAATGCATTCATTAATGCCATAACAAAAGCAGTATGTCTTTGTTTTACTATATCAATTATTATAGGCTTATGAGTACCAATATTTATCCATCCACTTAATACACCCATAAATAAAGAAATAATTACAAAATATATAAACGATTCTGCCTCTTTTGGTATAAAAAAAAATAAAATAAACATCAAAATAATTCTAAAAAAGTGAGTACACATTCCTATTAATTGGCGATTTATATCCTTATTTAATTTGTAGATATAATCACTTATAATTCCAATAAATGGAGATATTAAACTTGCACACAACCAGCTTACTGATATAATAAAACCACTTTTAAAATCAGATATATTGCAATACTGAAAAAAATATATCATTAGACTTAGAACATGTTTTGGTATTCCATTTAACATTCCCATTGTTATCATCAACCAAAAACTATAATTTTTAAAAACATATTTTACTTCATATATATATGAAAATTCATATTTTAATTTTTTCTTTTTTTCGTTTTCTTCTTTTTCTAATAATTTATCCATTTCTCCTTTCTGTTCTAATTTATCCTTTTCTCCACTCTCATTTGTAAAAAAGGGAGAAACATCTTTTTTTTCAGTTATATTATGTAAATATTTTTTATCATTCAGTATATTATTTGACGATAAACCAATAGAAAAACTACCTCCTGAATTATTTATATTATTATTACATAAGTTATTCTTATTGTGGTATTGTTTTACATTATCTTCATTATAATCAAAATGAATAATATTTCTTTTAATAATGTTACTATTTATTTTATTGCTATTACAATTTATACCATTGTCATTACAATCATTACTTATGTTTGTATTATTATTTATTAAACTAGGCTTATTTATATTACTGGGATAAGAATCATTTTCATCATAACTTAAAATTTCTTTAGTTTCATTTAAATTATTACTACCACAGTATGAATTTTTCATTTCAAAAGAATCTTCATAATTTTCTTTAAAAATATCATTTTTGCAAAATGTTTGTTCTAAATCAGATAAATGTACTTCTTCTTTCTTGATTGAAGCACTAAAAGATGATTTATTAAAGTTCTTTAAGTAATTGTCATTATTATTTTCATTACTTATCTCTGTTAATCCATCAAAAGAAACGAAGCAGTTCATACTAGCATGTTTGCTTTTATCAGCTCTTAATTTATTATGTTTAATTAATTTAAATAAAAATATACAAACAACGAATGGGAAAAAAGAAATTATAAAATAACATATACGCCAACCCTTAAAACCATAATAAAATTTATTACTTAAATTTGTATTTATAGAGACAGACAACATATGAGATATTGATGAAAAAAAATGAAGAAAACCAAAAATAGTGCTTCTGTTTTCGCTATATACATTATTAGTATATATTTTTTGTATTAATATATATATACTTGAATTATTAATACCCATTGCAAACATAAAAAAAAAAAAGTAAATAAAATTACTAGAAAGCATTATACCCATTATAACTATTAAATATGTTATAGATGATATGATCAGTATATATAAAATATATTTATATCCTCTGATAGTTACTTCATCATTTCTATTAAATGAATTTCTGGTATTGTTTATATCATTATATAAAGTTTCTGTTTTATTACTTTGAGTTAACTCTGAATTTTTCTCATTTGTTTGCAAACTAATTTCATCCATTAAATTAACACTCTCTGCAAACTCATCTTCATTTTTAACACTTATTTCATAATGAGTATCATTTAAATCAACCTTTTCGTTTTCATATTTACGACAAAATATTTTTTTAAATGCATAATCAAAATATACTGCAAAGAAAAAATTGGAAGCTGAATATGCCAACTTATAAATTGTATTCATATAATACAAAGTTTTCACATCCGTATTAAAATCATTTTCAATCGATTTATATAATGATGGTAATGTCTGTTCAAGATATTTGTGTATAAATGTAAAAAAAAGAGATAACAAAAAAATATTTATATACGTATACTGAAGCTTATTTTTTGGAAATAAATTTTTTACATTATAGAAAATTCCCTCTATTATCATATTTTTCCTTTTACATTTTCTATCTGTTTCACCTATATTTGGCTTCTCCATTTATACAAATATTAATATTTTATTATAAAATTTTCTCTTTTAATTATATAATTAAAAAATCTATTTAGTATTAAAAGTTACTTTTTCTTTTTTTATAGATTTATGACATATATAAATGAAAATTCTTAAAATAAAAAAGTTTCATACAGCAGTAATGTAATCCGTTTTATACATATAGAAGACGAATTATTAAACATAAAACATTGTGTTAAAAAATTAAAGAGTTAATAATAATACTTTTTTTCATGAGCACAAATTATATATTTTTCAATATTCATATACATATGATGAAGCTTGTTTATTTAAAGAAAAAATAAAATAATAAAAGTTTAAACAAAATTTATACTTTTATAAAAATTGTAAAAAATAAATACACAAAAATTTCTAAAAGTGTTATAAAAGTAAAAAACAATGAAAAAAAATATCAAAATATCTTTCACTTTAAACAAAAAAAAAAAAATGATATATATATCGGAAAACATACTGTAAGAAATAAAAGTAAAAATATATTATTTTTCTTTTTTTTAAATTTAATAATATTTCTAAAAATTTAAAAATATCTTAATTTATTTAATATAATGGTATTTGAAAAACTTTTTCTTAATATTTTTTCCTATATTTTTAACTTTTAAATAAAAAAAAAAACACAAAAAAAATAGTTAAAAAAAAAAAAAAGCAAAAAACAAAAAACAAGAAACAAAAAATTTAAAATAAAAAATAAAAAATAAAAAAACAAAAAAATAAAAAAAAAACGTAAAAAAAAACTACTAGTGAAATGTACATCTCTCACTAAAATTTTTTTCTCTAAAATTGTAGTCACACTATTTTTTTTTTTAACTCATAATGCTTATTTTATATTAAAAATGCAACTCAATAATTCTAAGATTTTTTTTTTTTTTTTGTTTAAACAATTTTAGGAAAATTAATGTATTTTAACAAGTATATAAAAATAATTAAAATTTTGTGAATTTTATTCTTTTTAATCTCAAAAGATATAGTAAACACAGATGCTTATTTTATATCATTATATTTTCTTGTTATATACTTTTTGAAAATAAGTCTAAAATTATATATACATTTTTTTTTTTATATATAAATTTGCTTGTTTCAGTAAAAATGAATTATAAAAAAAAACAAAATATAGCATGAAAAAATAAAATGCCAAAAAAAAATATAAAAAGTATTATTCCAACTGACGCTTATAGAAAACAACAGAAGAAAAAAGAAAAAAAAAAAAAGAAAAAAGAAAGAGCCTTGCAACTAGAAAATATTATAAGTAAAAAAAACCCACACACAATTAAAGAAAAATTAGATATCTATAGAAAAAAAGAAAAGCAAGGAAAATTATTACCAATTGAAAAAAATAAATTAAAACATTATGAGCATTTATGGAATTTAATAAAAGAAAAAATAAAAAATAAAAATTATTTTTATAATAATAATGACAATATATATAACATAAATGAAAATTTAGAGGAAAAATGTGATGAAACTTACGAAAATGTTTTAGAAAATAAATATATAGAAGTTGATAGTGATAAAAAATTAAATAAATCCAATTCCGATACTAATGATTCTGACTCCAAAAATGAATCAGATGATTCTTCATCTTCTTACAGTACTGGTGAAGAAATTATAAAAAATGATAACATATATATTTCAAAGAATGTTGAAGTAGATGAATTAAAATCAAATATGAAAAATGATGAAGATTTTTTTTTAGAATCCTTGCCTTCTTTACCTAAAGGATTGCCTGATGATCTTATCAGAATCTTAGAAAATTCCAATATAATAGAAAGCAATATGCACAGCAAAATGAATGAAAACATGTATATTAATAATATAAAATATATGCCTTTTAATGTAACTAATGTTAACTATGCTTACAATAATGAGCACAATAATTTCACAAATAATCATAACCTATATCCGTATATACATTACGATTTATGTAATAAAAAAAAATCCTTGAATATAGAACATAATAAAGAAAAAGATCAAATGAAAGAAATCAAAAATGTAAACAAACAAAATTATAATATTTTTGAAAACAATCAAAAAAAACAAAACTGTCTATATGAAAACCCAAGTTATTACCTAACTAATGAAAAAAACAAAGTATTATCCAATTATCAAAATTATTTATCAAATAACAACAATATAAACAGAAATATTAACAATAACTTTAATAATAATAATAATAATAATAATAATAATAATAATAATAATAATAATAATAATAATAATAATAATAATAATAATAATAATAATAATAACAATGATAATGACAATGATAATGACAATGATAATGACAATAATAATAATAATAATGATAATAATAATGATGATAATAATAATAATGATGATAATAAAAATTATACCAATAATAATAATAACTTTAATAGTAATATCAGTAATTTCACTAATGGCAATTTCAATAATAACATTAATACTATAACTTCAGATTCAATCAATGAAAATAAAAACACAGGAAATTTTGTTTATCCCAAATATAACTCAAATCATTTAAAATATAAAAATAATATAAATTATTCTAACAATTTTAATAATTATCATAACAATACAAATAATAATTTGAATTTTTATCCATATTATAATAATACATATGATTATTTCAATAATGCTTTTAACAGTAATTTTAAAAACTTTAATTCAAACACCTTTAACGATTCAAATTATAATAGTAGTTACAATTATAATTATAATTACAATTATAATAATTTAAATAATAGTAATTATTTTGTTTCTACACATAACAATATGAACAGTAATATTCATAAAGATTTTAATAATTTAAAAAATTACGCAGATAAAAACAGTAATTCCAATTACATGAATGTGAACAATAACATTTATTATACTGAGAAAAAAGACAAAAAACCAAAAGATAATTATAATACATCAAATTGTGGTTTAAATTCCAAAAAATTAAATAACTTTGATTTAAATTTAAGTATGAATAAATCAAATATTAAAGAAGATAAATACGAACAGAAAACTCACTATTTTGTTCCTATTAATTTAAGATTAAAGAATAAATTAGATGATTTATGTGAGACGAAAATTAACGTAATTAAAAATGAAAATAACAATAATAATAATGATAATGATAAAAATATTAATATAGATCAGGAATATAATAAGTTTATAAAAGAAGTTGATTTGAATTAGAAAAAAAAAAAATATATTAATTTTTAATTAATAATACAAAAGACAAATTATTTGATACATATATATATACATTTTTTTCTTTAATCATTTTTATTTTATTTTTTTTACGTTTTTAAATAAATTTCTATTCAAAAAAATAAAAGCTTTAAGTATTAAAAATATATATATATATTCTAAATAAAAGAAAAAAAAATTTAATTATATTTCAATTTTATTCAAGTAATATAAAAGTAATAAGTTCAGCGCAATCCCAGGTAAAAAAGTATAAATCTAGAAATAAAAAACAAATTAAAAGAGAATAAATAAGATACATTTATAAACGAAAAGAATTATATAGTATATAAATAATAAATAAATGATTACGCAAAGAAATATATAAAATTACCAAGTAAGTACAAGTAACAATTAAATTAATAGTTATCAAAAGCATTATTAAATATTTAAAATTCTCTAAAATAAAAAAAATAAAAGAATAACGATTTTTCGTTTGTTATAAAAATAAAAGAACAACTTTTTTTTTTTACTGTTATTTGCGGTTAGCAATATATAAGGTATCCAAAAAAAAGATATTTTGCATATTAAGTAATTAAAGATTAAGCCTTAAAAAAAAAAAAAAAAAATTTTTTAAATTATTTCTGATGATAAATACTAAAGAAATTTTCTTTTTTAATTATAATAGCATAATACCTGAAGTAACATTAAAGCGAAATAAGGATGCATTACTTTTAATTTCTTTACTATAAAAATAAATAAATATATAGTAATTATTTTATAATTTTAAAAAAATTGACTAGTTTTTTAAAAACATAGATAAAAAAAAAAATTTAACCTTAGTAAATCCTTAATATTTGAATGAAAAATTTTTGAAATTGTAAAATTTCTTGAAAATGTAAATGGTAAGTAATTATTAATAAAATAATAGGCTACTAACCAAATGATTTTTATAACTGTGTATGCCTAAAAATATAAAAAATTTATTTTTGTTCTAAATTTTATGTATCTCTTATTATTTTTTATTTTTTTTTTAAATTAATACCTCAAAGTTATTTATTGTTTGTCTGAAGAATAAAATGAAATATATAATTATTGCAATCATTGCTTTTATCTCATAAAAATTTCCATAATATGTTACATATTTTATAAAAAATAACATATGAATAAAAAATCTAATTTCAGTACCATGATAAGGATGTAAACTTCTATCATTGTACTGTAGGGAACTTAAGTAAGGATTATTTATAAAAAAAAAAAGTAAAAATAGGAAAGAAAATGTTTCATCACCACAATGATTATATTTAATATTTAAAAATTTTTTTAAAAAGAAAACTAGTATAAACCCTGATAATATAGCATTCATAAATATACTACTTATAAATATAACCTAAAGAAATAGAAAACAAAATTAAATATAAAAAAAAATATATTATAAAAAATATATATTTATAATATATATACAATGCATAATACAAAAATATTATCAGCAAAAACTATTACTAAAAAAATTCTATAAGTACAAAAAAATTTATTATTTAATTTCTTTTTTTTTTTTTTTTTTACCCTATTAACATATTTTGCATACAAAGACAATAAGACATAAACAAAGAAAAAAGTGAAGAATGTTTTTAAAAAACTTGAATCATTTAAAAAAAATATGTGAAAAATGAACTTAAAAGAATAAAGAAAATTAACCAAATAATTTTCACTTATATCATTTTGGAATATAGATTTAATATTTATATCTTTTAAATTGTAATTTAAAATATTTTCATAATAATCATAATTGACACAAAAAATTGGTTTTACATTTTTATAATTCAAAATGTTTAGAATATAATAAGAAAGAAAAAACAAAGAAGAAAATGTTAAAGCAAAATAATTTATATTTGTAAAATGTTTTCTTATTTCATAATAAAATATTTTTGCCTTAAAAATATAGCTCCTTAAAAAAAAATACACAGGACTCTCAACATTTGTTATCATATAAAAACATATAAATATTACACTCACAGTTATTAATGGTTCTAATAATTCCGAACTAAAATTCTTTTGAATAATATTTTCTTCCTCCATGTTAAAAAATAGAAAAAAAATTATATTTTATTATCAAAATTATTTGTATTTAAGATAATGCTATGCATATACGTAGTGAAAAAAAGAAAAAAAAAAGGAAAATTGAATTAAATTA
The DNA here is from genome assembly GCF_900005765.1 of Plasmodium relictum. Classification (NCBI taxonomy): domain Eukaryota; phylum Apicomplexa; class Aconoidasida; order Haemosporida; family Plasmodiidae; genus Plasmodium; species Plasmodium relictum. Next base: position 954,438 of record NC_041691.1, read on the forward strand.
ATAAATATATTTTATTTATCTTCATTTATTATTATTTTTTAAATTTTAAAAAAAAAAAAAATAAAAAAAAATACTAAAAATAACATAAATTTATATTTTATTATGTACATATATATATAAACTTGTTCGTTTTTCTTTTATTAAAATGTTAACATTGTTTTATAATTTCTCTTATAGTTTTTTTTTTAATTTGTCATTATTAAGAAGCCAATGTTATTTATAAATATATTATCTTAATTTTCTTTTAATTTTAAATGTTTAATTCATAAAAATTATTATTTTTTACACCTATTTATGTAATGTTTTTTTTTTCTTTTTTTTTTTTTATCTTTATAAAATAAAAATCCCTTAATAATAATAAACATTTATACTATTATTTCAAGAATAAAATTTTGCTCTCTTATGATATAAATGTAATGTACTTAACATTTTACTTTCACAAATATATAATTATTCACTTATGAAAAACATATATATATTAAATTTGCATATATAAAATAAATACCTATTCAAATATCACTTAAATTTTCATGTTTGGTTTCAGAAAAATAGCGTTTTCATTAAAAGTTTATTTTAAAAAATGTGATATTAAATAAACTACGTTTATATTCTACTTATTCATTAAATAAAATCAATTTAAGTGAGATAAAAGAAGTAGACATAATGATATTTATAACTAAATAATTGAAAAAAAAAATAAAATTCTCTATATACTATCAAAAAAATAAAATAAAATAAATAAATAAACGAACAAATAAATTGATAGATAAAAAAAAATATTTCAATGAACATACTTGAAGCAATAGCTTATATTTTTTAATTACATGTGCAGGGTTTTCTATACTTGACCATGTAATTTTTTTTAACAATATCTAACGTATAAATCTTAAGTATTTTTTATATTTTAAAATTATAATAATTTATTATTATTATTAAAGTGTATGTAATACTAACTATTTATATTTTAGATATGTAAAAAATAAAAATAAAAAAAATATACATATATATATTTTTTTTTCTTTTTAGAACAATATATAAATATTTATACAAAAATATATATATATATTTTTTTTTGTAATATTTTAAAAGCTTATAAATAATAAACCAGCATCATAAATAAATAGTGCTATAAAAAAAAAAAAGAATGGATAAAAAGAATAAATTAAAGAGATAATGAGCGTAGAAGCGAAAAATAAAAATGATAAAATTTCATTCATTTAAAAAAAAAAACAGGAAAGAATTAGCTCATAAGAAATGTATAAAATATGTGAAGTAAATAAGTCAATACAAATTCTATAGTTTTTTTTTTCTCTCTATATCTAAGTGCATAGTTATATATAAGAATAATTATTCTACTTTCGTTTTTTTTGTGTCCACTTCATTTACATTATCTAAACTATCCTGCTTTCTCTTATTAGTTTTTTCTTCCTTTTCTGCTTCTTCACTATCTTTTGTTTCTACATCTAAATCATCTTTATCTATATCTTCTTTATCTAAATCATCAATTTCTTCTTCTTCCAAATCATCATCTAATTCATCATCATCTTCTTCTTCATGATCATTTGGTACGAATTCTTCATCTTCTTCATCTTCTTCTTTGAAATCTGCTTCATAAAAATTTTTTAAAGTATTATCTTCCTCGTATTCTTCTTCTTCTTCTTCATCTGAGCTTAGGACTTCTACTCCTTCTTTATTATAACAATCAATTATTTTAACATCTGGCAAAAATGTAAATAATTCCTTTCTATAATTAGGATCTTCAGCGAATGGATTAAATTGAACTCCTAATCGACCCAAATTTTTTAAATTTTTTAAAACTTCAAAATCTTTTATATTTTTAAAATGATTTCCTCCTATTTCTAATGTTTTAATATTTGGAAAGTTTTCAACTATAAATTTTAATATGTCAACAGTACTTAAATGATTATCAGTTAATTCAAGTACATTTAAGGTATCAATTTTTGGTAAATTTTCTAAACTTTGTATTCCCGTTTGGTTTAAACATAGTCTTTCTAAATTTTTAAATTTTTTCAATAATTCCTTATCTTCAGTTTTTATAGTACTAAACTTTTTACCATCTAAAATTAATTCAGTCAAATTTTCATATGCATTTTCATTTGTTACTTCCTTTCCATCAACAGTATTCTCTTTTTTCCATTTCTCTACTCTTTCCTTTATTGCTTTTTCCATTTCTTATTATTTTGAAATACTTAATAACCAAATAATAAAAAAAAAAAATGAAAAATAATAAATTTATATATAAATATATATGTATTTATGTAAAAAAAAAAATATCTTTAAATTAAAAATAATGAAAATTATAATGATCTATGAAAAATATTCATATGTATAAAGATCAAGTATATTAAAAATGTAAAAAAGTAATGAAATATTAAGAATTTTGAAATTTAATAAAAGTTTAAATTTATAAATCTTTTTATCAATTTATTTCTTTTCAATTATCAGAAATATGTAGAATCTTAAACAAAATATATATAAAATATGCATAAAAATTTTATTCTGAAGGATTATTAATATAATTCAACTTTATTTTTTTCTTTTGAAAATATTTTTTTACAATTCAAAATAAAGAAATGCAAATATATTTTACTTTCTTTTATAAATCAATATGTTTTGTTATGTTTTCATCAAATTTAAAAATTGTACGTTTTTATATATGATTAAAAATATATACATGTAATAAATACATAAAAAATGCTAAAAAAAAGTTTATATAAACAAATTTTGAAAATTTTTTACTTTAATACATTTATTATCTCTGACATTAATTATTGAAGTATCATTGATATTAATAAAAATATTTAAGAAAAATATATATATATATATTTCTTTTTTACCTTAATATAAATATTGATTAAAATTTTAGTAAGTATTAATCTTTTTTTTTTTTTTTTATTAATAAAATATGTGATATTGCTTAATGCATTAAAATATGTGTATATATATATATATATCTATATATATTTATATATAATACTTATGTGGAAGTGTAAAAGGTGTATTTATTAGGCTTCTTAATATATTATATTTTATTTTTTTAAAACTAAAGAAAGTGATATAATTCTGAAATAAAATATAAATAAAAATAATTCAATAAAACCATATGAGAAAAAAAAAAAGAAAATTTTATAGAAATAAATAAAAACGAAATACTACAATGAATAATATTTTTTTATTTAAAATATATTTGATTTTAATGTGTAAGTTTTTTTTTTTTGCTTTCGTATAATAAAAAAAAAAATTATAAAAAAACTAAGTTATGAAAAAGAGAAAGTTATAAATATAGCTTTATGTGCTCCTAAAATTCTACTTAAATCTCACACATTTTTTTTTATCTAACAATAAAAAAATGCTCCATATATATATATATTTATTTATATTACTAAATTTCGCAAAAATTATGTTATTTTCTTTAAATAGCATATAAATAAATGTGCACTCTTTTGTAAGGTTTCTGTTATCGTTTTTTCCTTTTCTATTTCCTTCTTTAGATAAATAAAAAAAGAAGAAAATTTTTTTTTCATAAGAAACTAATTTTTATATAAGTAAATATTTTTTTCAAAGTTATTAAAGCTTTTCATAGTCTAAATTCATTTAAAATTTTTTTTTTGAGTATTTCAAAATCCCTAATGGATTTTAATACAAAATATGTTATCTATTTTTTTAGCGCATAACGTAGCCACATTTGTCTTGCTTTTCAATACTCACGTATATTTTTTTTTCAACAAAATTTATTACATCTTTATTATTTTAGGAGAAATATTTTGCATTATATATTTTTTGTAAATAATCTCTTTTTTTTCTTGGAATTTCATTTACTATGATATATATAAAAATAAATAGTAAATGAAAAGTCTAATAAAAAGGATATAGGTATAAGGAGAAACTATATATTTTTATATCTTTATATGAATTTAACTTTTACTGGTAATAACAGGGATGTTATTTATTTTACATAAACTTCAATGTGAAATGAAAACTGTTATCTTCAAATTTTGCTGTTTTTAAAATTAATTATATAAAAATATACTTTCAGATTAAATTAAAATTTTTTAATTCTTTAATATATATAATTATTATATATAGAAATTATATTTTTAATAAATAAGTAGTTCTAAATTCATAACATAGAGAAAAATTTAAAAAAACAAATAAAGAAAAAATTTATTTCAAATTTCTTTATTTCATACAATTTAAAAATTTCTCTTAAGAACCTTTTTTTACATTTTTTCTTTATTTTTTTTCTTTTTTTTTTTTTTTAAATCAAAAATTATATTTTTTTTTATTGCGCAATGAACATTTTTTTATGTCCTTTTATATTTGTATTTATTTTAATACTTAAGTAAATTACAATTTTTTAAATGATATATCTACCTCCATTTAGTGAATTTAAATAAATTTTAACAATGTTACAAAAAATTAATCGTTACAACTTCATTTAATATTCTTTAAAATTTTTCCAATGTTTCACTTCTTATAGTAATTTTAAATCCCCTTTAATAAATTATTTTTTTAAAATAATCCATATATATTAAAAATAACATTAAAAAATTATTTATCTTATAAAAATTTATATTCAGGAATATATATAATAAAGGTTTTTTTTTTCTAATTATGTCAATTCAAGAATATATAAATGAGGAGGGATATAGAATTGATGGAAGAAAATCAAATGAATGTAGATTAATAAAAATTCATTTAGGTAATGAAAATATATTTACAGATGAAGATGGATTTGCTTTTTTTGAAATAGGCAATACAAAAATATTATCCTACGTACAGGGTCCTACTGAACTAAAAAAATCAGATGATAAATGTTCGATAAAATGCGAAGTATTTTTGTCTCCTTTTAGTGTTTATGAAAAAAAAAAAAAAAAAACAAAAGATAATTTAACAAATGAAATAAGTGCATATATAAGAAATATATGTGAAAATATTATATTATTAGATTTATATAAGAATTCAGAAATAAGCATTTTTTTATATATTATAGAAAGAGATGGGGGTTTAAAGCATGCTGCTATAAACACATGCTTACTGGCATTAATTGATGCAGGTATAGCAATTAAATACTTTATATCATCCTGTTCAGTTTTATATCTACAAAACAACATAATAGTAGATGCTAATCAATTAGAAATAAATTCAGGTTCTCCTGAATTAACACTAGTTATTGAACTAAATACACATAAAATTGTTTTATTAGAATTTGATGCAGAAGTTCCTATTGATATATTTGAATCAATGGTGAAAACATGTATTGAATGTTGTATTCATTTAGGTAATATTATGAAGTTAACGGTAAAAGAAAATGCCATAAAATTATTAAGTTTAAATAATATTTTAAATGCTTGATAGTATAATTTATTATATACATCCATAATTAATATTTGTTTTGTTTTAATAACCTTTATACAAGTATAAAATTATTTAAATGTTATTTTAAAATATATATATATATATTTTTCTTTTTTTTATGTAACTATTTAATCTTAATATTGTCTAATTTAATTTAATATAAAAAAAAAATTTTTATATCATTTTTATTTTTTAAAAAAACTATATCAAATAATAAATTTATAGTACATTTTCCGCAATTCATTTTCTCATCATAAAAAATAAAATTTCTGTTAACCTCTATGAACTTTTTTTTTAACACAAAATGCGGATAATAAATATTTCATACATAATTCAATTTTATGTTTAAATAACACAAATAGTAGCATTAATTTTCATATAAAAAAAAAGAAAAAAAATTGATTATATAATTATTGAAATAATAAATAATATATGAAAACTTTATATTTTTATATTTGATGCAAAACAATAAATTTTTAATTTCCTATTTTTTATTTATTCACTTTGCAAAATAAAAAGAATTAATTAAAAAATTATATATTTGCATTTTTTTATATGCATAAGTCATAAACAATCAATTTTTAATTTTTTTTTCTTCTGTAAATATAACTCATTTCTTTTTTATTATTTTCCTTTACCTTTTATTTCAAAAATAAAAAAATTTTAATGCATAATCAGTGAAATATGTCTTTTTCTTTAAATAAAAAAGAAAAAAAAAATATGCACATTTCAATAAATTTTTTTAAAAATTCATATATATTCTTATATAAATATTTTTTTTTTTTTTTGTAATGGAAAGTACATGTCATAGTTCATATTTATTTCTTTGAAATAACTAAATTTAATAAAATATATTAAATTTTTTTGTTTTTTATAATTGTATTCCGTATTACACACATCTTAAAAAAAATTTCTAAAAATGAAAGCTGAGTATTCATCAAAACCGCCAACATATATTTGGAATATGAATGATGCCCTAAATAAATTAAAAGGAAATATTTTAGATCTTATTTTTTTTTTGGGGTTTATAATAAGTATTTTTGGATCGTTTTATTTTTTCTATTGGTTAAAAAGTAGAGAAATTAAAAATATGTACAACAATAATTAACTAAAATATTGTGCAGAGTAAAATAAATATATATATATATATATATATAATTTCATAATGAAGTTTTCGTTAAAATTTCATTGGAAGTTATTGAAAATTAATCATATGATGATAATAAAAAATAATTATATATGAATGCCATTACTATTGCGATATTTTTTATAAATACATTGATTAAAAAAATTTACTTAAATATATGCATAAAGTATGCACTTTTCACTTAAAAAATATTTTTTTATTTAAAAAGTAAATAATATTATAAGAAATAAGACAGAAATGAAATATATATATGTATATATATTTTTCCAATAATAATATTTTAATTTTACATAATCTATAAAACACTATAATTACTAAAATATACATATGATATTATAAATATTAATATTGAATAAAATATAGTGCAAATTAAAAATATTTTAATTATTTTTTCTTTTAAACATCTTACATAAATAATAATTTTTATTATATATATTTGTTTTCCTTATAAATCAAACTTTTTTATTTTAAGAATACATAAAAATATATAAATTTTTTTTTTAATTTTAAAGTAGCATAAAATTGTTAATAAAAATACGTAGATATTAAATATTAACTTTTTTAAAAGATACCATAACATAAAATAAACAAAATATCGTTATGAGCATTAAAGAAAAAGCAAGTATCCAAAAAACGTACTGATCACTTTCAAAACCATTTTTTAAATTCATTCCAAAAATAGCAGCTACCGTACCAACAACAGTTATTATTATACCATATATTTTTAATCCTAATTCTAATTTTAAAACATTATTTCTCGCATCATCTAAATTTAATTCAACCATTTGTAAAACATCATCCAATGATTGATCAGTTCTATGAATAATTTTTAAAAATTCTTCTATTTCATGGCAATAATACTCTAATAACATTTCTGTATCTTCATTATTTGGAGTAGGATCACATTTTTCCCATAAATCTGGCTTATCCCAAAAATACGAGACTTCTAATCTCCTTATATCTTCATCATTATTTAGAACTCCATGAATAGATTTATATACACTTTGAACTTTTTCATCAATTATTTTTATTTTTCTTCTCATTTCCGTTAATTTATTTATACATTTGTATATACTTAAATTACTACTTATTATTTCAAATAATTTTTCTGCCTCGCATATTACTGGCTCAATTTCATTTTTTAATTCTTCACATATATCAACAAAGATCGCTTCTAAAATTAAAATTTCAAATGGCAATGAATCTTTAATTAAAGATATTACTTTTGCATTTTCAATAAAATATTTACACATTTTCTCTTCCTTTTGCATTACTTCTGGGATTGGACTATTTGTAAAAGTAGGTATATATAGCAAAAAGTCTTTAAATATTATACATTTTCTATATGGTAAATTTAATAATACACAATTTCTTTTAGGAGATATATCAAATCGTGTGTTTGTATTATTTGATACCAACTGTCTTATATCTCTATATTGAGCTAATCCACTTGTAGAATTTATAGATGTATTTTCTCCTTTTATTTGATGAACCATTTTTAATAATTCATGCGTTTGTAAAGAATATTGAATATTTTCACCATTGCATATTTTATGAACATCATGCTTTAAATATTTATTAAAACATTTAATTCTAAGTTTGAAATCATCATTTTTTAGATATTCTCCTCTATTTTCTTTTATATATGAGAAAATATTTTTATTAATAAAAAATTCTTTCGATGCTTTTTTTTTTTCTTCATCAAATATAGTATCATAATTCTCGTAGTTGGAATTGTTATTTGTTTTAAATTTAGATTTTAAATAGTCTATATACACTTTATCATTCTTAATCTTCATTTCATTCCTTTTCATTAGTTTTTTCATATCATGATTTAAATTAAAGTTTGATAAAACACCCATTTTACTATTGTATTCTTCATTTTTACTATATTCTTTAATATCCCCATCTATATCATTCATATTAAGTAAAGGTTTATTCAATTTCTTTTCTTCAGTCATTATTAAAATATTTAATATAATCTGATTTATTTCGTATAACAAAAAATATATTAATCATGAAATTCATACACATTTATTTGTAAAAAAAAAAAAAGATTACGAATATATTAAACAAGAAAATTAAAGAATAAAAGTGAAAATATATTATTTCAAAACAGAATTATCTACTTTTTAAAAATATTAAACTAAATAGAAAATATGATTCTTTGAAAATATAATAAATAATCTCATATAAAGATACTTTAAGATTGTATTTAATGTTGTTGTTTTATTTTATTTTTTAAAAAAAATAAAAAAACATTCGAAAACAAGAAAATAATTATTTAATAAATAATATATAATAACTAAGATGTTTTGTCTTAATATTTTAATTAATAATATATATAATGATTTTAATGTACAACTTTTTTATCAAAAAATTAAAGTTAACAAAAAAAAAAAAAAAAGTTAAAAATAAAAATTATAAAATAAAATATGAATTATTCAACTTTAAAATTTAATAGAAAAACATATAAAAAAAAAAGATTCAATTATTTAAATAAATAGTGTTAAGCTACATAAATATAAATTACAAAAAGAAATTTAAATAATTTATAAAAAAAAAATATGAAGAAAAAAAAAAAAAGAACAAAATGGTGAACAAATGAAAAAATGAATGAACAAAAAAAAGGAAAAATGGAAAAAAGGGCAAAAAGGAAAAATGAAAGAAAAGAAAAAAAATATAGCATGCAAATTAATAGCAAAAATAAAACTTGTTCTTTTTAATACCTTACTTTATTGTTAACAAATAGAATAAAATTAAAATAAAAAAAATTTCAATTATGAAAAGATAAGAAAAAAAAAAATACCATATATATAATAAAAATGAACACTTTGTGATGAATGAAAAAAAATCACTTAATAATTAAAATTATTATAGACTATAGGTAACATTTATAATTATTTTATTATATTTTATAGAAGAAAATTATAAGATATATTAAAAAGTTGATTAATTTATATGAAAAAATAAAAATTACCTTTTAAATTATAGAATTACATATCTCAATTATAAAAAATAATACTTTATAAAAGTATTTTACTTTTTTCTTTTTTTATTGCATCTCCAAAAAATAAAAATTGATACTTAAAATGCCTACCTTTTATTTTATATAAAACTATTAAAAATTGAATTAATTTATTTTATTTTCTTAAACTTTCCAAAGCATTTTTCTAAATTTGTTTACATACATCCAATAAGCTTATCAAGATATGTGTACTTATTGCATAAAGTAGTTCTTAATGTTTTCATTAATAAATTTTATGAAAAATGATTTGTAATGAATTATTTCTTTTTTATTTTATAAATTTTTTGGATATATATATGTATTTGAAGAGCTTTTAAACAAAATTAAGTAAAATTACGATAATTAAAATATCTTTGCTTTAAAGTTATAGAACTGTATATGGATATTGAAACCATGAATTCACTACAATTGTTTTATTACATTGCAACTACACTAATAAGAACAAAAATAATAAAATAAAATAAAATAAAATAATTAAAAATATCATCGAACGTTTTTATGAATTAATATTTTTTTTATGATATTAACGTGCTCTTTTTCTTCTTTTTTTTTTATAATATTTAAAAAAAAAAAAAATAAATAAATAATTCCTAACAACATTAAAATGAATATAAAAATAACAATTTTAAAATGTTTTTGTTGATAATAAAATAAAATAAAAAAAGAAAATAACGATCAACTAAATGGAAACATATATATATATAATATATAATTTGTACTTAAATAATATTTTTTATTTAAATGTCAATATAACATTATACATATTTACAATATTTTATATATTAAATATTTTTTTTTTTAATACATATTTGCACTATTTCATTTTTTTTAAATGCATATTTGTATATAAGAATAAATATACTTTTATATGTAAAATATATACATATATTTTCCTTCCAATATAAATTTTATTTTATATATGTTACTAGTAAAAAAATTATTAAATGGCGAGTTCTTTTAGATAATTTTTTTTAGACATAAAACGTTCCATAAATTCATTTTTATTGTTTGATGAAAATAAATAATGAATTTCATCTTTAATTTTCATGTAATTAGAAATTTTATTTTTATAATTTTCATTTGTGTTTGAAGAAGTATCAATATTTAACTTTTCTTTCAAATAATATTTATTTTCAGCTGATTCAAGTTCTTCTACTTTTTCATATGCCTTTCGAATAACTTCTTTTGGTAATTTGGCTATTTCAGCAACATTTACACCATAACTTTTATTTGATGCCCCATCTTTAATCTCATATAAAAAGCAAATTTTTTTTTGTTTCTGATCAATTGTAGTTTCTACATGTCTGTTGATAACTCCTTCGCATTGATAAGCAATATTGGATATTTCATGAAAATGAGTAGCAAATAGACAAAAGCATTTTATGTTATCCAAAATATATTTGCCAATAGACCAACTGATTCCTAAACCTTCATACGTTGATGTTCCTCTTCCCAATTCATCAACAATAATAAAAGAATTTTTATCCGCATTTTTAACAATTGCCGATGCTTCTATCATTTCTGATAAAAAAGTAGAAATTCCCTTTAACTGAAAATCAGAAGCTCCTACCCTACACATAACTTGACTAAAAATAGGAACTTCACAATAATCACAAGGTACATACATACCTATTTGAGCTAATATACATATAATAGCTGTCTGTCTAATGTATGTACTCTTTCCTCCCATATTAGGCCCAGTAACTATTACCAGTCTACTTCTTTTTTTATTCATGTGAATATCATTAGGTATAAAGTTATTCAAATTGTGCTGAAGTTCTAACAAAGGATGCCTTGACCTTTTCATAATTACATTTTCTCCATTTTCTACTATTTCCGGTCTAACATACGGAAAGGGAGAATTATAACAAACAACAGCAAAAGATGTTAATACATCTAATGTTGATACTACATCTATAAATTTTTCAATTACTGGTGTATATGTAGAAACAGCACAAATTGTTTTTTTTACTATTTCTGACTGCAAGGTATTATAAATATTTAAACAGTGCTCGTATTGTTTGCATAAATTTTTTAATGTATTAGTAGTAAATAGATACTCATTTTTATTCATACGTACAGTTATGTATTTTTTTTTTTGTTGTTGGACTATATTACAATCTTTTTTGGTTACCCTAAATAAAAATATATTAGTATTACAATCCACTAACCTTATATCTTCTCTACTTGCTCTCTTATAACTTCTATCATATTTATCAGAAAAAATATCCTTTTCTACATCCTCTTTATGATTTTTAATTCTTTGCATTAATGCATTTTTTTCATTTGATATTTCCTCTAACTCTGGATCAAAACTTTTTGAAATTAAATATACTTTGTTTTCTTCTATTTCTTTTAAATCAATAGTCATTTCGATCATATCTAATAACTTGGAAAATTTACTTAAAATTTCATGTAAAGGATTTATAAGAATTTCATCTAATGTATCTTTATGCCTTCCTTGAATAGTTGTTAAAGAAAAATATATTTGTTTAAAATCTAAAATGGCATAATATAATTTTACAATATCTTTTAAAATCATTTCTTCATTATATTTTGAATTCACTCGAATTTCATTATTTTGATTAATTTCCTTCAAATAATGATTTAACTTATCTAATTCAGGTATCCTTTTTAAATAGTTACAAAAAATACTATTACGTATATCATCCTCTTCTATAAGAGTTTCAACAATATTTAATCTTTTATTAATTTCAATAATATTTGTTAGAGGTTGTGTTAGCCATGATACTAATTTTTTAGATCCAATAGAAGTATTGCACTTATCTAAAAATTTAAGTAAGCATGTATTATTATTATAGCTATTCATATTTTTCTTGCTTGGAAGTATATTTAATGCACTTATAGCTGCCTTGTCTAATCTCATATATAAATCCATATTATGTATATTAATTTTACATTGATTATGTATGTCTCTATTTTCTTTAATTTTTAAATAATTTATTAAAACCATTAAGCATTTACATGCATTTTCTAATTCTAAATGCTTATCATAATTTCTTACATCATCGTTATGTGGTATTATTAGTTTTAATTCCTCTTTTAAATTTGTTACATCATATTTTTTTTTTTCCAATGGAATTGATTGTATATTACATATTTTGAATAAATTTAAAAGTCTTTCATCATCAACTAAATCATTAGTACTATTAAAAAAACACTTATATGGTCTCTTTTGAATAAACAAAGATTCCAAAGTTGTAAAATATCCATTATCTATAAATTCAGTCAATAAGAATTCATATTTTAAATAATTATAAAAACATACACCTAATCGTTTTTGATACTTTTTAGTATCTATAAATAAACATAATATTTGATCTTCATTTATTTCTATGTTTTCCTTATTTTCCATTTTTTTTTTTTTTGTAAATATTTACTTATATCAAAAATAACCCAAAAATTATAAAAACATTTAATTTTTTAAGTTTTAACATCTATAATATATATATTACAGAATAACCCTTTTATCTTTTTTCTTAATAAAATTACAACAAAATATTATATCTATTATATAACTTTTATAAACAAATTTAACAATAAAACATATTTTTAATTTATAATAAAGAAATACAACTTATTATAAATTTAAAAAATAATTCATGGAAATTATATATTATTTAAATTTTTTTTTATATATATTTAAAAAGAAAAACAATAAGATAATCTTCGTTTTTATTTATTCAGTAGTTCTAGAACTTCAGCAATTTAAGTTGAATGTATAAAATAAAAATGGATTTATTTGAATGAAAACAATATAATTTATTTTCATTCATTAAATTAATTTTTTTCATTCAATATATGTTTATTTTATACATGTTAAAATTTCTTTTTTTACATCAAATTTTTTATTCTTTGCTTATTCTTTTTTAAGTAAAATCCTATATAAATCCACGAATTATTTTCTAATTTTTATTATGTTTAACTTTCAATATTTTTTTAGCTTAATAAAATTTCAAAAAAAAATATCAAGTATAAAAATGAAAAAATGTTTCATTTAAAAAAAATAATAAAATAACTCAAATATTTTTTTGAAAAGTTATTCTTTTGAAAAAATCATGTAAAAACCATAAAATATTATTTTTTATTATAATTATGCTAAAAGCATAATTTGTGAAAATGAAAAAAAAACATTTCAAATGAAAGACAATTCATGCTATGAAAATATCTTTTCGAAACTTTCTAAAATATTCTTATATACTCTATTAATTATTAATTTATCTTGAAAATAATTACGCTTAATTTTAATGAATAGGGATTATAATAAAAATAAAAAAGGCATAAAAATACTTAAATTGTTTTTAAAACTGAAATGTCTCAATCCTTTTGAAGTACAGATTAAATTCGATAATAAATTTATATTTCCAAATATTAAACATTGCTTAAATTAACCTTTTGCTTTGTGTAAGCAAAATAATAAAATGTATTTATTTCTTAAAAATTTCTTGAGCATTTTAAAAAATAAAGGCTATCTATTGTTTTTATATTAAAAAAAAATTCATATATTTTTGAGGAAAAATATTTACAACAAAAAAAAAAAAAAAAAAATTCTCAAAATGTAATATGATCTTATTGAAATGTATTTTTTCGTATATCTTTATCTTTTTAAATTTATACTTTTTGTATAGTTTTTATATTATTAAACTTTTTATTACTCGTGTTATTAAATTAAATACAAAAAAAATATATATTTTTTAAATTGCTTTAATAATTTTCAATTTCTTTAACAAATATGCATATACATAAGTATATATTATTCTTATATTAAATTAAAAGAGAAATATATTAAAAAAAAAAAATGAAAATTTCAATGTGATAATTTCAATTTGAATAATGTTTTAAAAATTCTTAATGATAGATGAAATGTAAAAATAAATTTACAAGATTTTTTTATCGTTTTAAAAAGTATCTTAATTTTTGAAAAAAAAATTAATTTTTTTTTTTTTTTCTACATAATGATTTTCTTGGGATTAAATAGTGATTACAATGCTCGAATAAATTTAAAAATAAAATTTATTGTAAAATCAATAATAAAAGTTTTAACTAAGCATTTAATTTTAATAAGTACTCTAAATTTAATTATATCACTATGCTACAATTATATTATAAAAAGAGACAGTAATCGTAATGGATAACAAAAATAAAATACATATATATATATATATATATGTGAACTTTATTATATTACGTTTATTATGGATTTTGAATATTTCAGTTTAAATAAAACATTAATATTTTCCCATTTTAACATTTTTTTTTTTTTTTAAAGACCAGTTAAATATCGTAGCACATCTATTAAGAGGAACATTTGTTAGCTCTATACCATCATGTTTAACCTTGTCATTATTAATATTCTTTAAAGAACAAAGTTTAAATAGTATGTATATATATATATATAACGTCTTTTTTATTAAAAATCTTTCCTTTATATATTTTCAACTGTATATATATATGCATATATTATTTTTTTTTATAGATTATAAATATAAAGAATGGAATTTATTAAATATAATATGTGTAATATTAACTTTTTATAGTATATTTTATACAAAAATAATCTTTTCAAAGGAATATGGGAATAATATATATGACATTATATATGTGGCAGCTGTATCGTAAGATCATAATATATTATAATCATATTTTATATATATTTTTAAAAAACAAATATTTTCATATGAATATAAATAGTATTTATATAAGTCTATAAAAATTACATTAAAAAAAATAAAAATATCTACATTGTTAAAAATGAATTATGAAAGTAAATATTGATCTTTCAAATAAAAAAAAAAAGAATTTATTAATATAAATTTTTCTTTGCAATTAGTGCAAAGTGTTTTAATATTATTAAATATTTCAATTAAAGTTATATGAATATTTTATTTTTTATATAGATACATACTACAAAAAAGATTTAATGATAGAAAATCAAATATTCACGATTTCCAATATTGTATGAATACAGAAACTAAAAATATAATTGAACTAATTCAAAAGGTTAATATAAAATGTTTTATATTCATTTATTTTTGTATATAGATTTTAAAATTTAATAAAATTCAAATTCCATACATATTAAATATAATAATATATATACATATATTATTTTATTATTTTTATTTATTTATTTTTTTTTTTTTTGTAGGGAATAATATTAAATATAATACCATTTATTTTCTCATATATATTGAGTTTTATTGTTGATATACTATTAACAATAATTAATAGCGTTACTTTTAATATTCTTATAAATATACTAATTCATCCTTTTGATGTTATATTGAATTTACCTAAAATATATAATTTATCAAATATTTATGTTATTAGCAATTTCTCATATTGTTTTTCTATATTTTCATCAATATGGATAACAACAATAGTAGAATATCATTTTATAATTTTTAATTTCTTATTCAATAAATATGACTGTAAAATTCTCACATCGTTAAATAAATTTCCAGTACATAAACAGTCGTCTTATCATGATGAATTTTTTGTTGTAAGTTGTATATATAACTATTTAAAAGACATAAGTTATAAAATTAAGGGAAATAATATTGAGATAACAAATATGGATAGAAAGACAAAATTAAAATTATTACTTTTTAAAAAATTAGTCCTGATTAATGCGAGTTTAAAATATAAAGATGAGATAAATATATTAAGTCATATATGTAACCCTATAAATACAATATTATTTGAAGATACAAAATTTTGGAATTCTTACATTGATTCATGTATTTTATGTATAGAAGATTTAATTGATCAATTAAAAAAGTATGTAAATATTTTTAATCACGACCAAACTATTTATTCCTATGAAGAAAAGTTAGAAATAAAAGGTGCATTAGAAAAATATAAAATAAATCAATTAAAAGATACTATTGTATTAGCATGTGTATATTTAAAAGGAGTTGCATTATGGGCAATTGCAATAAGCATTATTTGCAAAAATGTTATAGTATCGGTTATTAGAAAATTGTCATCAATTATAGTTTCTTTATCATATGTTTTATTTGATTTTTTAAATTTCATCAAAATAAATGAATTATATGATCCATTACATCATCTACTTTATGGTAAAACTTATAATTTTAAATTACACATATATATATTTATGTTCTCTCAAAATTTTATGAGATTTATACATATATTTTTATACCCTTTTTAATAAATATATATATTTTTACATTTGCTCATTTTGCAGAAATGAATTCCATTGTAGATATTTTTAAATTTTATAAAGAAGATATTTTAGATAACAAATATCAATATTCTTATAATTTATATAAAGGCTTATCATATTTATTTAGAAATAAAGCCTTAAAATACTAATTTTAATTTTTTTAATAAAAGAAATTTTGGAAATCACTCCTTTTTTAAAATATAGATTTATCTTTTTTTCCCACATAAGTAAAAATTAGCTTAAAAAAAAATTTTTTAAATAATATTAAACCAAAAAAAAAATATTTTTTATAAAATTGTATCTTTTTTTATTATTTTATTTTTTAGTTTTATTTGTCTAAATCAAAAATATATTTATGTAACTTTTTGTGTATTTTGTTTATATAATTATAAATTATGTACTTATATTTAAAAAATAAAATTTATTAAAATAGTTTTATTTACCATGCTTATATGAGAAATAAACATACAATACAACAAAAATATATATATATGAGTTATGTATGCATAAGAATATAAAAAAAAAAATTTTTTTTAAAACAAAAACTCTTAAAAACTAATGATAAATTATTACTCCTACTTGTAAATTAATAATATTTATATAACTATAAATTTTTTTTCTTAACATTATATACAGCTCATGAAATTATTTATATAAAGAGTGAATTAATGATCTATGAATGTAATAACTTTTCATAAGACACTATATAACTATATAGTTTTTCCTTATAACTTTTAAAAAAAATCTATGTAAATAATATATAAATATATAGCAACAAACACAGGTTAAAATAATATTGCGTACATAATTTATTATTTTATTTTGCTTTATTTTAAAAAGTAAAACATTTATAGATTTATGTAAATTTTTTATAATTAATTTATAATAACAATTAATAATATGGTTATAATACCTTGAAAAAAATAATAATTAATATTTCATAAAGCTAATTTTATCCGTAGAGGTAACTTTATTTTCTAAATCATTAGTACTAGTTATTTCAGTTTAAAAAAGAACAAATATTCTATAAAAATACTTTTTTTTATGTATTTCACTTTACCCTAATTTTAACTTAGTTTAAAAATAACAGAATATACAAAATTTTTTTTTTCTTATTTTTAAAATAAATCTCATAATATGTTTTATTTCACATAAAAAATAATTTTTATTTACCCTTTTAATATAAGAAAATAGTTTTCCACTTAAGTTTTATATTACTTAAATTTTAATATTTGTTTAGAACTTATAAATGCAGAAAAAAATTATCTTAAAACTCATATTAAGATATTTTTACTTATATGTATCATTTCTCACTTATAAGATATTTTATAAAACTTATCTTCACGAAAATATCGTTTTCAAAAGGCTTTTTTTTTTTTTTTAAATTCAAAATTTTCTACTTTTTATTAATTAGAATTTGTTTATATAATATATTCAGTTCCAATTTAACTTTTTATCTTTTTTGAAGTATACTAATTTTTTGTTAAAAATAAAAATAATTCCACCTCTACTACATTATATATTGATTTAAAATAATTTTTATCATAAAGTTCTCTAGGTTTTCTCGTTTACCCCATCTTTCATATTTTGATATACTGGACTTTTTGAATTTTTCAAATTGGCAAAATTTAAAATTTATTCATGAGAATCATTAAAATTAGATATAAAAGACTATTAATTACGTAACAAAATGTAAAAATTTAAATAAAATAAAGTAAAACTACAAAAATATATATAAGTTTTTCTAGGATTATATTACTAAACAACTTCAAAAAATGTTACAACAAAAAATAGAAAAAATTTTAGGATTTAGAATTAAAATGAAATTGTATATATTGTGCATACATTTTATATAATTTAATTGCTAAACAAAGAAAAATATTTTCAACTTTAAGAACTCTTAAAGATTATCATACATTAACTAATAAACTTATTCTTTATCATTATCCTAAAAGAAATTTTTTTATACAATAAAAAAAAATTAGATATAAAAAAAATATGTGATCTATGTTGGGAAATGAAATAATTTAATAATTATACGAAAGATAAGAATTTATGATTTTATACAAATAAAATTGAAGATTAAAACTCTTTAACAATTAAATATTTTGATTATAAATATAGAAAAATTCCAATAAATAAACATTTTCATTGGCATTTTATATCTATATATATTGAATGTATGTATTGTTTTTTAGTTTTTGAAAATTTCTATATGTAATCATATATTTATAAATCTTTTAATCTTAAATACATTTTAACTTTAATTTATGCATCAAAATTGTTAATTTTATATTTATTAAATATAGTTTTTAAATCACCTCATAATGTCAAATAAATTTACATAACTACAAAAACCAGAGAATACACATTATATAAGAACAAAGAATTAAAAATTATTATATGAAGGAAAAAACAAAAAAAAGGTAATGAAAATTAAATAAGTATTTTGCATAAAAATATTTCTAATATATTTAGAAATATAAGAAATTATTTCTTTTTTCTTAAATTCTGCAATATAACTATAGGAAAAGGAAAAACAAATATTTATTTATAATTCAGAATTTATTGCTACATATGCTGAAATGTAAAAATTATAAATTGTATAGTTTAAAATTAATCATTTGTATATGAATAATATTATATTTAATAGATTTTATTTTATGTATTAAATTAAAACAATGAAAATATTATAATGTAGATAATATTCATTTTATCCTATTGATATGTAATAGTTTATGAGTAGTTTTATTATATTTAAACTTAGTTATAGAACATTTTTCGTCCATACATAATATTACTTTAATATATTTTACGGTAATTTAATGATTTTTTTTTTTTAGAGAAATTTTATTGTTTGGAATAAACAAAAAAAAAATAAATTAGGAAATCCAGGAAACAACATGCTAAAATGAATGTGAATAAACGGAAAATTAAAATTATATAAATACCATCTATATTATTTTAAAATTGTACTTTTTATTCATTAAATTAATAAATAATTATCTAATAAAAACAATTTAACCATGGTATTAGTTATTTTTTGTAATTTTACATTTATTATGAAGTAATAGTCATTAAAACATTGTTTTTTTATTACCATATTTTTTGGATTTTAATTTTTTAAAACTCTTTAAATAAGTTTTCAAAATATTAATTTGTTTTAGAATATAAGCATTTATATCTTTTTCGCATTTTCTATTTGGTAGTTTCATTTTAATAATATTTTTCTATAGAATTTTTTCAACGAGTTCATAATTATTCATTTCACTCTTATTATTTTTAAAAAATTATTTTAATGAATATTTTTATAGATATTTTTTACATAAAGACTTTTTTTAAACCTTTTCATTTATTAATTTCATTTTTTGTTTTTCTTTATTATTCATTAATAGAAAAATATTTGAAGCAAATTTATAATACTTTATTTGAGCCTTTGCCAACTTTCTAATATCTTTATTATATAATGAGAACTTTTTTTTTTCATTGTAACAATAGAAATATAAATTATAATAAAGATTTGTTTGATTATTTTTTGAACTTCGTGGTATATTCTCTTTTATATGTTATGTTACATACTAATAAGTAGTATATCATTGATTCATATTTTATATTTTCTAATTTTTTCATTCTTAAAAAGTATACTTAATAGTTTGAATTAGAATATGAAATATTTCCACTTAATTGTATTTTATGATAAAACTCTTTTAGGTTAGTAATACACTCATTATATTAACTTTCGTTAAGTAAAAAAAAGTGAAGATTATTACAACATTCTTACAGAAAATTATGAAATTAAAAATAATATTTTTACCGTTTACATTATTATAATATTTTTTTATTTTTACTATTTAAATTAAAAGTCCGTAAAATAAATATTAGAACTTGAATGCAAAAAGATTTTTTTATATCATAATATATAGAAATTGCATATTAAATAAAAACCATTATAATTTTTATCAAAAATTTCGTAAGAATTAAAATGTTTTATGAGAGAAAAAAAATATATGTATGCATAAAAAAAATGGAGTTATAAGAATAAAAATAAAAATTTTCAATTTTCATAAAAATTTTTATTTTCAATTTTCACGTCAGACTATATCTGTTTTTAATCACAGTATAGAACTTTTTTAATTTATTTAATTAGTTGTCAAAATTTAATATCATTATTTTTAGGTAAAAAATTAGATAATTTTTATTTTGTGTTCGTGTTATCAATGTAACACATTTATCTTATCCTAAATACGTTAAGGCTTTTTATGTACTGGTAATTAAAATATACATTTTTATTATTTTCAATTTTAAAAAAAAAGTTAAGGCTTTTTGTTTAATGATCAATTCCGTTTATATTTGACACAATTTAGTGAAAAAAAGATGAAGATTCATATATTTTAATAAGTAAATAATGAAAATAATTCTAATGGTATTGTTTTAGGGTTTAATTACTCTTTCTCATTACAATTTTATAAGGAATGAAATTAACTTGAAATATCATAAATGAAAAATAACTTAAAATTAAATTATACATTTTCTCTCTTACATTTTTATAATTGTTACAGAATAACAAATAAAATTAGGTTCTTTCATTTAAATTTATGAATACTTTTAAAATTTTAGTAAAAGTTTATTTCTTTCTTGAAGAAATTATGATTCTTTTATCATGACGCAATAAAATAAAAGTGACAAGTTGTAATATACAATAAAAGTTTTTTTTTTCATTTTATGTAGATATTTTATTCAAAAAGTATATTTTTAATTCATCAATTCAATTTAATAAAATTATCTTAAAGTTTATGTATCTTCTTTCAACTTTTTATTGAAGATGAATATGATAGTATTTTATTAACTGAATAGTGAATAACACACTGTTATTTATGTTTCATTAATTTGTTGTACATTCTTTTTCAGCCTCATATTTATCAATACACATTACAAAAATAATAACTTTGCAAATTTGTCCTTGGTCTTTAGGTCCTGAGATAACCAATATTTCTATATTTTACTGTTAATATTTAATGAGGAAGTTTCAATATATCTTTCTTCTACAATAGTTCAATCAAATTTTCATTAATAATATAAAAATAAAAAAGCTTCACAATGAATTAAAAAAAAAAAAACATACAGTCATTGTGTATACTGCAAAAATACATTCCGCTTTTATAATAAAATGTTATTTAACTTGTAAAATATACTCTACAGTTTCATTTTTTTTTCTTTAGAACACCTTGTAACACTACATGAAACATATGTTTAAACAATAAATATGTTATAATTAAGGAGATATATATTTAGTTGAATTCATTATTAACTTTGTATTTTATATAAATAAAATAATTTAAAAAAATACATAATTCTAAAAAAAAAGAAAAATTAAAAATATGTAAAAATATAGGTACAGGTAGATTTGAATTATAAAATAAAATTATAAAAAAAACATAATATTAAGTTCTAGAAAATTATTAAATAGTTATTTGAAATAAATAAAAACAATTATTATAAAAAATAAATATATTACGTAGATTTACAGTATATATACAAAAAGTAACAATAGTTATGTAATAAGATATTTTAATTATACAAGGTTAAAATAAAGTAAATAAGTATTTTATTAATTAAATTCTACATAATATGAAATACATAGAAAGACAATAAAGTAATAAATAAATAGTTTAAGTACATAAAATAGAAGTAAGCAAATACATAGAACAGAAAAACGGCTAAAAAAAACATAATAAATTAACACATATGAAGTAAAATAAAAAAAAAATTTTAATAAATTCAGGGAAATAAAAAATAATTTATTTATTTAATTATAATGGGAAATTTTGTTTTTAACTCAAATAAATTAGTCTTATAATCTTTGATTTCTTCACAATATATTAATCTGTTTACTAATTTTGCTTTATATAATAACAATCATTATCCGTTTCGTTTTTTTTTTTAAATTTATAATAATTATTCTTTTAAAAATATTTTAAATAAAAAAGAAAGTATAATTAAATTTAAATAATATAAATAGGAATATATTAAAATAGAAATAACTCATTATACAATTAATTGATATAATATTTAAAAAATATAAATAAATTGTTATAATAAATAAATAAATAAATGATTAAATTATTTTAGGTAATAAAGATAATTTATAAACGAATATTTAATAAATTAATAAAATAATCATGATAAATATAATTAAGTAAAAAATATATATTCTATATAAAAATAAAATAATATTATATTAGAGAATAAATAATATAATTATATAAGCAATTTCATTAAAAGATAATTAAAGATGAGATATATATATATCTAAAATATATAATAATAGTTAATATAAAATATAAATAATTTGTTTACACAAAATATCAGTTATATTTAAATAATATTTATAAATAATCAGTTTAATTTGAATTGAAAATTAACAATTATTATAAAATTAATGATTATGATATAATTAATTAAAATAAATATATATAAATAAATAATAATTTTTATAAATAAATGAATGACACAATTAAATTAATATAAATTTTAAATTGGAAAATTTAATAATAATTATATAAATAAATAAAAGTAAATAAAATTATTAAATAGATAAAACAAGTATAAACAAATAATAATATTAATTACATAAATAAAATAAATAAATAAAATAAATATAAATAATATAAATAATATTAATTATATAAATAAAATAAATAAAATATAATAATAATTAATTATATAAATAAAATAAATAAAATAATTAAATATTAATTATATAAATAAAATAATTAAATAAATAAAATAATTAAATATAAATATTATTAATTACATAAATTAAATAAATAAATAAAATAAATATAAATAATATAAATAATATTAATTATATAAATAAAATAAATAAAACATAATAATAATTAATTATATAAATAAAATAAATAAAATAATTAAATATTAATTATATAAATTATATAAATTGTATAAATTGTATAAATTAAATAAATTAAATAAATTAAATACATTAAATAATTAAATATTAATTATATAAATAAATTAAATAATTAAATATTAATTATATAAATAATTAAATATAAATATTATTAATTACATAAAATTAAATAATTATATATATAATTGATAATAATAAAATATCAATAATCATTACATAAACTAGATAAATAAATTTTATATAAATAATTAATAATCATTATAATATAAAACAAGTAATTAAATTAATTATATAAATAGATATAGATAATTAATGATAGCAATTATATAAATTAAATAATTAAACACTAATTATATAAATAATAAATTAAAGAAAGAAAATAATTAAATAATAATTAATATATGTGAACTAAAGGATTAAAATAGTAAATATAAAAAATTAATAAAAATACCCATTCAAATATTAATTACATAAATTAATATAACTATTAGATAAATTAATTGTGTAAAAAAAAATTAAACAAAAGAACAAATAAAAATGAATAATTAATAGTATATATATAAGTTAAATATAATTAAATTTATATAGATAATAAATTAAAACAATTAATTAAATAATAATTATTTTAAATTAAATAATTAAATTTATATAGATAATAAATTAAAACAATTAATTAAATAATAATTATTTTAAATTAAATAATTAAATTTATATAATAATAAATTAAAAACAATTAATTAAATAATCAAATTTGTATAAACAATAAATTAAAACAATAATTAAATAATAATTATTTTAAATTAAATAATTAAATTTATATAATAATAAATTAAAAACAATTAATTAAATAATCAAATTTGTATAAACAATAAATTAAAATTATTAATTGAATAATAATTGTGTTAAATTAAATAATTAATTTTATATAAATAATAATAAATTAAAATAAATCGTAAAATAAAATTAAATAATTAATATAAATAACAATTTTTAATAATAATTATATAATTTTATTTAAATAACATAAAGATAAATAATTAAATTAATAGGAATAATTAATTATTATAAATAAAGAAAATTAGGTAATAATTAAGATAGCACTTAATTTTATATGGATGAATTATATAAAGACATATATAAATAAAATAAAAGATAAACTTATATAAATTAAATAATAATAATAATTAAATTAATATTAATAACTAAACTAAAAAAGTTTAAAATTAAATTAATAAAATTAAACATTACTATTTAAAATAAAAATAAAAAACTAAATTAATTTATTATGAAAATAATTAATTTGACTATAAGATTTTATTATTATTAAAATATATAATTTATAAAAGCATAATTAAACTATAATTATTAAACTAATAAAAATAAATAAAGATATGTATTGTTAAATAATTCTAAAGATTATTAATATTAATGTTAATGAATATATTGAAGAATAATTATATCGATAAAGTAGATAATGAAATATGTATTAAAAAAAAATAAAAACATGTTAATAAGAGCTACTATTTTTTTTATAATTGTTCTAGAAGGATCTTTAATTATTCATATTTTCAAAACATTCTTATTATATTTTATTGTAATTGGTACTATTTTTTTATTTAATCACATCAATATAGAAAAAAAATTATTAGTGATTTTTTATATTTAAAAATATGCAATCCAATATACATTTATTTTTTATTAACTTTTTTTAAAGTATTAAAATTTTAGTTTTGATGCTTTTATATTCTTGGTGATAATTTATGTTTATTAAAGTTCAATGCCCCATATATTTTTTTGAAGAATAGTTAGGAATATAACATATATATTTATCAATGAATAAGGAACGTGAAAATTAAGTTATAAATCAAGCTACTTCCTACTTAAAAATAACTTTTAGTCATGAAATATCAAATGAAATTCTATATAATATAGTGATATTTATGTAAAAATAGAAAAATGTTAGTAATATATAACATTTAGTCTGATTTTTTTTAGAATTATAGACTCTTATAAACTTTATGTTTTTTATTTAATTTTAAAAGTATATATAATTATATTAAAAGGAAGAAACAAGATATAATAAATCATAAAACATATAAATATATTAAACAATCAAGGAAAATAATGTTGAACACGTTCTTTATAAAATATTATGTTGTATATAGAAAAAATAATGTACATTCCTCAAGAGAAAGGATAAAATTGTTAATCCAAAAATAATAGGAGGATATGCCATTAATATACGTCTTTTATAAATTTTTTCTTAGAAAATGTGTAAGCAGAATCTTAGTATAAAATAAAGTACATATATATTATTTGAGGTACATTCGACAGATTTACCCTAATAAATGTAAAGAAGACTTAATATTGATCATTTTGTGTTTTCCATTTATAAAAATATATTTTGTAATTAATCAAGAACCTTTAAGTATAGTATGTTAATTATGGAGAATGATAACTATATGTAAGTTTATTAAATATTTAAAGTGTTTAAAGAATAAATATTTTATAAAAGGGAAAATGTTCAAATGTATATTATACTTTATTTGGAGATAAAAAAAAATATTTTCTTAAACTAATGAGTCATATATCAAATGGAAACTTTATCATTATTTATTTAATAACATATTCTCGTCCACATGATGAATATATCCACTTTTATAATTCTAAAGAAAGTTTATGGTTTAAAATAAATGGTAATTTTCTTTTATATTTATTATGTTATATGTATCTTTTAAAAGAAAACTAATTCAAAACCAAAAATATATCTGATCGTTTAAAATTAAAAGAGTTAAAAATAAAAAATTCCTGTAAGTTGAATTTATACATTGATATATAAAAATTTTGGTGGTAATTTTTATAAAAAATGAGCATATTTTATGTGATATCAATACAAAAAAAGATTGTAAGGATAATTATAATTTTTTTTTCATATATGACAAGTAGCATGTCTCTTAGGTAAATTAAACCATTGATTTTAAATTATATATACAAAATTTGAACCTTTAGGTGGGTGATTATAATCCCCTGTATTAATATTATTCAAGAAAATTCATACGAATATTATTAGTTTATTAATATATTTCTGTAAAATAAACTTTTCTTGGATATTACTCTGGTAAATTTTTTGAATTCTAGATTTAATGATCTATAATAAATCTAGGAATATTCTT
The DNA here is from genome assembly GCF_900005765.1 of Plasmodium relictum. NCBI lineage: Eukaryota > Apicomplexa > Aconoidasida > Haemosporida > Plasmodiidae > Plasmodium > Plasmodium relictum. The sequence goes on from NC_041691.1 coordinate 981,306, forward strand.
TAGATACATAATTTTTAATAGTAATTTTCCCTTTTCATATATATTACGTATCTTTTTTAAATAAATTTTAAATTATTACGGGATATTTTTTCTATAATTTTTATATTTTATATCATTTATAGTCAACACAAATAATAATAATTATAAATGACAATGTTAGCAAAAATTAAAATTCACCCAAGTTGTAATTCTCAACGAGAATGTTAAATAAAAGGGATTAGTTCGTATATAAAAATAAAATACATCGTATTATAAGGGAATATATTTAAGTTTCTTGAATTTAATAATAAATTTGAAATTATAAATGATAATTTCAAATTTCTTTTAAAATCATGATACTAATAAAAGTAAAGATACTTTTTTTAGTATATAAAAAAATTTTTAAAATATAAAACTTTTAATAAACAAAACTAAAAAATTATGGAAAAATTATTGTATAAAATTAAAAAATGTGTGATTCAATAATAAGATTATAAATAAACAAAATAACGTATTCCTAGATGAAAATAAAACAAAGAAAAGATAAATTTACAAATGTTTAAAGAAAAGGCTTTTTTTTAAAATAACTTGTAGAGAAAGATTCAAACAAAAAATAGAATTGTTCCAAGAAAATATATAGGGAATAAGTATTTTATTAAATTAAACCTTCTATAAAAAAACACAATAGATAAAAAATAGATATGAAATATTTTATAAGATATGTATAATTCTGAAAAATTATGACATGGCTTACTAATAATTTCATTCAAAAATTTAAAGAATTAGTATAATAAAATAAATTATTATAAATATTATTGATATACAGAAACGTCTTTAATATAGTCTTGTTGAAAAAAAAATTTCAAATTTATGTATACGTAATAATGATTAATTCAAGAATGCAAATTAAATGAAAAAAAATATATGAATACACAATATCATGCTTTTCTTAATTCATAGTGTAAAAATTATATTTATAGTATGTTTTACTGATGAATGTGGAAACTTATGCTATTATTCTTGAAAAATATAAAATTCCTTAATAAATTAAATTCTTTAATCTAAATTAATCTATTTTTTTATAAATATATGTATCTTTTAATATTATAATAATTTCTGTTTTTTGCATATTCCTAAAATATTATTTCTAGAACATTTTATATGCTGTAATATATTTTTTCTTAGATATTAAATTTTAATAACTTTTCATTCACTAATATATTGTAGCATTATATACATGTCAAAAGGTTTTACATGTTCATTATTCAATTATAAAAAATATTTTATTATTTTTTTCGTAGTATTGTGCTACTTATATGTTAATCTAATTTTTGACACACTATAGATAGATAGCCTTGGATTACATATAGAACATATATTGATAGGTTTTTTTTATTATGTATTTATATATACAATATTAATTTTATTATAGTAAAAATTTTCGCTGTAAATACTAAACATATACGTCTTAAATACACTATATAAAAGGAAAATTAATATGAACTAGTAGATTTTTTTTAATGAATAAAATGATAATCTTATTTTTTAACTTGAGAAATTCTTAATACATAAATTATATATAAAAGTTCTTTTTTGTTTTAAATGAAAATAGTTCAGTTATTATACATATTAGAATATTTTAGAATTAAAATTTTGTTTTCTGTATACATTAATATATCATATAATAAATAAATACAGTTATTCGACTTTTTGAATAATATTTCACGTCAAAGATAAACATTTATTTGTTCATACGAAATTATGATAGTGTTAAAGAATCTATAAAATCCATTTTTTATTTATTATTGAACACATGAAAAACACGAAATAATGTAAATTATTTCGACAAATTCAAGTAATATAATAACTTGCTTATATTAATGTTATTCTGGTATTTTGTATGCGTATTATGTAATACTTAATCATGACAAATATTTTATGGATAGTAAAACTAAAAAGAGTTGTTTTAATTCATCTTTTGCATTTAGATAATATTTTTCATGTAATTTTAATATACATATAAAATATATATTTATGAATTAGGGGAAATTTCTTAATAAAAACTAGAGTAGGCATGCTTGTGCTTTTTAAGGTAACCTTAAGTACATAACCTTCAAAAATTATACTTCGTTCAAACCTTGATAATTATGAATGCATAAAAAAAAAGTGTACCTTTATTTTAAAAAAGCATAATTTTTAATTTACAAATGTATTTTCTTTTTCAGTAATACCTTGCTATATTTTAAATATTATTTTCTCCAAACTTGCATTAAAATATATTTTTTTTTTTAATAAATGAATTTTATAAATTTTGACAAAGAAATGCATCAATGCATATAATAAAATAAAAAAAAAAAAGGATTCACAAAAAAAAAAAAAAAATATTTTTTATTTATATATATAAAATTGTGAGTTTATAAAAAAAAGACTAGTTTATGATGACTGATGCTATTTTTTTTAATTGTATTTCTTTATCGGATAATTCCTAAAATGAAAAAAAAAAATTGTTAAATTATAGAGTATCCTTATTAATTAAACATATAAATATATAATTTACATCAAATCAATAGAAATAAAGATATACAAACGTAAAATATAAAAAAGAAATGAACCTTTTCTTTGAGAAGTAATTTTTGAGTTTTTATTTCGCATTCCTCATTCTTTTCAAATAGTTCCTTTTCTAACTTCATGATTCTATTTTTCATTTCTTCTTCATTTCTAAAAAATTAGACAAAAAGAAAATATTATTTAAAAATATTTTTTTTTAAAAAAAAAGAAAAGGCATACAACAATATAGCTATTTGTTCATGTAATTTTGTTAATTCTTTCTGTCTCATTATTATTTATTACTTTTCGTAATTCATAAGGTATCTTTTTGATATTTCTAAATTTTTATTGGCATTATTTAATTCTTCATTTAGATTTTTGTTTAATCCTGTGAAATTTTCGATTATTAATGCTTGTTCCTGCGAAATAAATATATAAAAATATACCATTAAAAAATATTTTTTATATTACACAATTATGGGATATATATATATTTTCATTTAATATACGTATCATTTTATGAACTCTAAAATGTTTTACTATTTTTTTTTAATGAATTACCTTTAATTCATTGTCACTTTTGTTTATTATAGTTTTAAGCTCTTGTATATCACTACTATATGTTTTGATTTTTTTTTCTTTTTCATCTAATTCTTTTTTTTTGTCACTTAATTCTTTAACGACAACAATCAATTTTCTATTAAAAAAAAAAAAAAAAATATTGTTGTTTTAATATTAAAATATTATATTGTAGTAAAAGGAAAAATAAAAAAAATAATTTTCTTACTTGAATGTTCCTTCTAATTCATTATTTTGATTTTCTTCTATTGTTTTCAATTTTTCATTTTCACTCTGTATAAAAAAAAAAACATAATATAAATAATTCAAAAAAAAAAAGTTTTTTTATATATTCTTTTGATTTTATTACAGTTAGAGAATTAATAACATTTATTCCTTCATTAATTCTATTTGTTTGGTCACTTAATTTATTATTTAGAGCTTTATTTTGAGATTGTATTTGTGTATATTTTGCTTGAAGAGATTTTAGTAAAGATTCCATTGAAACTGTTCTATTTTTTATGTTTACATTTTCTTCTTCTGTTTCTTTTTTTTGCAAATATACTTCTTCATATTTTTTCTGTAGTCTATAAAAAAAAAATTAAATTTTATTATTTTATCAATTTTTCTTTTATCAAACTTTTTTTTTTTTTTCACATACTCATCTATTATTTCATTTTTTTGAGCAATAATATTTTCCAAGTTGTTATTTTCTTGAACTTTTCTATTAATTTCAATCTCATTCTCTTTCCTAATTTTTTGAATTAAAATATTGTGAGCATTTTGTTTCTCTTCTATTTCTTTATTTAATACATTTATAACATCTTTATATCTTTCAAGATCTTGTTTATAAATTTCTAATCTTGATTGGGATTCATTAAATTGAGAATTCAAGTTTTTTATTTTATTGGAATAAAAGCTAATATCAGATGACCTCGTTATATTATTGTGCAACAAAATGTTTAATAAATATTTTTTTGAATATTCATCTGCGTCTTTTGAATAAAACAGAAAATTATGTAATAAAAAATTAAATAAATACTGCGTATTATAAATAGTATCAAAATAAAAATTAAAAGAACTTTTTCTATTTTTTATTGTTTCAAAAAAAATTTTATCAAAATTAAGGAAAAAGGAATTTTCGTAATTTGCACTTGCGTATTTATATTTTAAAGAAGGGAAAATATTTTTGTTTCCTATATTTTCATTACTAGTAATATTTTTATTGAGATTTTGGGAATAATTAGTATTAATATGATTTGGTAAATAATTATCATTCTTATCACTTAACAAATATCTATTTTCTTCTTCATATAAATATTTTCTATTTATATCATCAAATTCATGAGAATTTCTTTTATTTAACTTGTTCAATAATGAATTGTAATTATCATCTTCATGTAACGATAAATTTTTTTTTGAGTTTCCCTTTAAAAAACCCTTGTAATCAATGAAATTTTCTGTATATTTCTCTAAATAACTGTCTAAATTATAATAATGCCTTACTATATTTAAAATTGCTATTTTCATATTTGAAAGTTCAATATTTTTATCATAATCTAAAATAGATTTTTTATACAAGAGAAATGATATTGAATAAACACAATTATAAATTATTAGGGAATCTTTTGATTCATATAAAGAAGATATTAAAAATGTTAATGCTCCTGATTCGTACAAAGCTTTATGTATTTTGATAATATTAGGTTGGTTATTATAGTGAATATTCTTTATAAATATACTAGATTTTAAGTCTGCTGTTTCATTTAAGTTGTTAGTTTTTTTATTTAACGAATAATTTAATAATAGAGATATATACCCGCAAACTAATTTAATATTTTTCATATTAACACTTTTTTTTAATTCTTCGATAAAATAATCTATGTATTCAAAAGTATTTTCATGTATAGTTTCGTAAAATTTTGTTTTCATTAAGGTAAATAAAAAATTAATAATAACAATTATATATCTTGTTTTTTCGATATTTTCTTCTATATGAAATATAGTATTTGAAGAATAAACATCTGGAATTATGTGTAAGTTAATTAATATAGCCTTTATTACAGCATTTCTTTCATTTGTTTTTATGTTATCAAATATCCTACAAAATATTTCCTTATAAAATTTATTTCCCTCATTTTCATTATTTGATGCATAAGAATAATTTAAATTATTTGCATTCACATTTTTCGATAAATTATATGCAGGTGCATTTATGTTTTGCCCATTTACATTCATATATGAACTATTTAAATTTCTTAAATTATAATTATTTGTACTTAAATGGGTTCCATATGCAAAATTATTGTTCAAATTATTTTGGACATTTTCTAAATTATTTTTTTTAGCACAAAATTGGCAATATAAATGTATCAATTTAGAGAAAATGAGAGAAATTACTGTTGCCAAACTTTTATTTTTATGGATAGTTGATAAAAACAACATATTTATGTGTTCATTTATATTATTGAAAATTGAATTAAATTTTTTATCTTCATTATATTTTATAATATAATCATTATTTTCATTTAAAATATGAAATATTGTTATGGAAACATTTGGAAATTTAATTAAAATTATGTAAAAGAGAAATGATATATTTGTTACAAGTTCATACTGTTTATTAGATAACAATCTGGAAGAATACGTGACAAAAATAAAAAGCACTTTTGTTATATTTATATTTTCTTCAAAAAAATAGACAAATTTTTTGTCATTAAAACAGAATATAAGTGTGTCTATAATAGTTCTCATTCTAATTAAATTACCGTTATTTACAATATTTTCAAATAGTAGCATAGGAGAAAAATAGTTTTCTTTTTCTAATTCTTCAGGAAAAATGAATATATATGTCTTGTATAAACTAATATAAAAATTTTTATACACTTCAATATCATCATATTCATTTAAATATTTATAATATTTTGATAAAAATATTTTTAATTCATTAAGATCATCACTTGAATTCATAATTTTTTCTCTAACAGCATCTAAATTCATTAAGTTATTAATTATATTTAAGCTCTTCAATAGAATATTACAGTATGTGACTCGATTTTTACCTAAAAATAGTAATTCATCCTTTCCATCCATAAAAGATAAATTAGTATTTGTACTTCCATTTAATAAATTGGAAGAAGTTAAAATTTGCTCCTTTCTATTTCTACGTACATTATTTTCTGCGTGCATTTTCATCATATCTGAATACAGTAAAGAGCTATCTTTTATCATATCTTCTAAATAAAAATTTAAAAAATTTAAGAGATAAAAAAAAATTTTATAAAAGTAAATATGATTATTATATATTTTGAATGAATTGCATTCTTTTGATGTTACTCTCAAATAATTTGTATTGTTATTAATTGTGCTGTTGTGATGAGAATTAGTATTATTATCATTTGACGAAAGATGACTTCTAAGATTTGAAGTAACATACTTTCTTTTTATGTTATTTTGTGAGGTATTCATTTTTGCAATATTAAAATAAGAACTACTTTTTTCATTTACTAGTTTTAGCTCTTCATTTTCAGTCTCTTTTATGTCAAATGTAACAATATTGCTGGTAATATTTTCTAGACAATGTAAACATAACGTTAATAAGTAAATATAATTATAATAATTTTCATTAACACTATCTCGAAAGAAATAGATTTTTAAATAGTTATAAAATGATGACATATTTCCATTTTCTGAACTTATGGAGTACTCAACTGATCTTATTAGGTAAAATAAATATTTTATTATGTCGAATTCCTCTCTTTTCACTTCATTTAATGACAATTCATCATTCACATGTATTCTTGAGTTTTTATCTAAATATTTAGTTTTATTAGTAAAATCAGTCAAGTTGATATTTTGTTTAAGAGCATCATTAGTAAACATATTTTTTTTAAGTGTTCTATTTTCATTATTCTTTTCTTGATCTATTTTATCCTCTTCAGTATAATCTTTATTTTTTTTTATTTCACCTCTTAACATATAGTACTTGAGTTTATCTGAGATACTTAAAATGCTAATATTATATAAAGCTTCTATATGTTGTTTATTTAAAAGATCGAGTTTCAAAAAATAACTTTCACTTGTATATGGTTTTTCATTATTACTGTTTTCAAAAACATTTATGATATTTTCATAATAATTTTTGTATATATAATTATAATAATTAACCAATTCACGCATACATTCCTCATTGTCATTTATTAAATCTAAATCATATATATTATTTCTATATTCTTCTAAGCATAAATTCAAATATTCTGAATAATCATAACTAAAATTTTCCTTGTTATGAGAAAATCTTCTTGTTTCTTTACTATGAAGATTTGATAAACTATCTCTTTTAAGCATCTTTAACTTAATAATACATTTATATAAAGATACATATACTATTTTATAGGTATATAAATTGCCCTAAATATATATATATATATGCATATATAATTTTTTGGGGATATATAATTTATTCTTTAAATAAAAAACATTTAATATATTAAAATTAAATGACAAGATATATTTACATCTAACAAAATATAAAATCCTTTACAATATGTCTACGAATTAATGAAAAGTTTAAATCATTTTTTTTTTTTTTTAAATAAATTGAAAATATTATTTATATAGTTTCATATCAATTTATTTAAAAAATAATCAAAGAAAAAAAAAAAAGAAAAGAAAAAAATAGGATATATAAAGCACAAAAGGCAAGATTTACAATGTCAAAAAAAAGAAATTTTTTTTTTATTATATACTTAATATAATTAAAAGTTATATAATTTTAAAATGAAACTTGACAAAAGAATATTTAAAAAAAAATGTATGGAGTTAAAAGAAATTACTGAAAATTTTATAGATGTAAACTAATAGTTTAATAAATCAATATGTATTTGTATTTAAAAAATAAAAAAAAAATAATTTGAATTTTTTTTTTTTTCTGCTTTGATTTATTTTTATTTTTAAAATGTGTGTGCGTAATATATAATGTATTTTTTTTGAAAAAACGTTAAATTTGTATTTTTTGTTTTTTCAAGTTCTTAAAAGCTCAAGTGAGTTTTTTATGTAATTATATATTTTATTGAATACTAGTATTTATTTTTTTATAATTTATATTTGAATATTCATGTAAACAAGAATTACATAAATTAATAAACGTTAATAAAACATGTAATATTTCTTAAGAAGAAAAATAAGTGTATTATTTATCATATTTCTGGAATTTCAATTTTATTTAATAGTTTTGATACAACATATATAGCAAGAAAAAATAAAAAATAAAAAAAAATAAATATATAAATAAAATGTATTCTTTTTATTACTATATATTTTATTTATTATCCTTATTGTAAGTTACTAAGAATTTTATAAAAAAAAATTTCGAAAGACAAATATATATATATATATATATGTATTGAAAAATTGTTTTTTTTTTTTTTTTTTTTGTCATCTCTTAAAAATTTAGTAAAATAGAATTATTTAAAAAAAAAAAAAAAATACATAATTTAACAACTTAGTAGATAAATAAAACATTTCATTGTTCATGAATTCATTTGTGAATTTTACCAATGAACAAATCATTAGTTTTTATTGTTCTACTAAAAATATATGCATTTCTATTTATATAACTGAAGATGAAAATTATTCAAGATGAATTAAAGAGCACAAAAATAAATAGGGGGGGAAATAAAAAAAGATTAAAAAGAGTAAATATAGGAGCAATGATTTTTTAAATCTTTCCTTTTTTTTTCTTGTTTTTCTTCAAAATTCATAAATAACATTCCTAAATTTTATTTTATTTTTATGTGCTCTTAATTCATCTAAGCTATCGTCAAGAAGAATTTTTGTATCTAAAAAAAAATAAAAAAAAATTATATACATATTTATATTTTAAACAAATTTTTAAGTATTTTTGTTTTAATAAAATGAAAATAATAAATAACCTATTTCTTATAGATGGCCTGTAATAACCTGAGTAATCTTTAAAATGATTAAATGAATTATCTTTAGAACCTAATCTTTGTTTTGAGGTACCTAATACTCTATCTTCTTTTTCTTCTTCTTTTTTTTTAATTTGTTCTTTCATTTTTTCCTTGTAAGCTATCATTTCTTTTTCTAAATCTTGCAATTTTTTTTCCCTTGCCATTTTCATTTTTTTATCTATTTCACTGTTATGCTTAGCTTCATTAATTTTATTTTTATCTTTGAAAAACTTATAAATAAATATAAAAAAGAGTATACCAATAAATAGCAAGACTACATTTTTTAATGTAAAAGACGCTATATCATTCATCGATGTTTTATTTTCCAGTCTCTCCATTTTAAACATATATAAAAATAAAGAATTAATATTTTTGTTAGATCAACAATAAATAATTAATGAAATATGTATAATTCATTAATTATATTAAAATCCTCCTGATTGTTATTATAATGGAAAAGTTTTAATTCTTTAAATAATGGTGTTGCAGTGTTCCATTCTTTCATTAACTGCATTTAATTGTTCGTTTTTAAAAATAGTTAAAAATAACTAAGAATGAAGGAAAAAAAAAGAAAATACTTCAAATTTAAAGTGATGTTAATATATAAAAAAAAATAATGAATGAAAGAAATAAAAATTTAAACTAAAAAATACAAGATTTCAAATGTTCTCATTACTGACAACATTTATGCTTTTAAAATAATTTTTACTTTTTTTTTTAATAAAAATAATTCATTTAAACATTTGCATTCCCCATATGTTTGATATTCTTAAATTTATACTTAAATATTGATGATTTAAAATTTTCTTAAATATGGCTAAATAATTTTAATCTTTTATTAAATTAAAAATGACTTAATTCAAATTAATTCACATTTATTTTTAAGAAATCGAAGCAAAAAAATTTTACACACAATAATTTTTCATTTTTCATTCTTTGGTTTTCTTGTTCTATACCAATTTTTATATTATATATACATATATTTATAATTAAATATCAATATTTATTGGCTATTAATAAAAAAATATTTAAAAAAATAATTTACGTTTTTTTAAATATGATAAAATTAAAATATTTTGTTGCCTATACAAGACAAAGTTCTATCATTTAAGAAAAAGGGAAATGCTTTCATTTATATTTTTTTTAAAACCAAAAAATATTTGTTATAATTAAATGAAATTTCGGTAATTATCAAAAAGAGGTTTGTTACTTGTATTCAAAAAAAATTTATAATTTTTTTTTCTTATATAAATAGTGTAATAATATATCTTAAAGAGAATTTTAGTGTACATGTCATAAGAAATGCAGTTTCTATGTTTTAAAATTTAGTAACATATAATTTATGTTATGATATATAATATATATGTTTAACAAAGCATAAAAAATGTTATTTTATTTTAATCATAATGTTACTTTATAAAATTATGCTTTTTTATTGAGATATTTTTATTTGATAATTCTTTTTTTTTTTTCTTGGTGTTTAACAAAATGAAATTGTCTTTTATTATTTTTCATATCAGAAAATGAAATATTATAATTCAAAATATGTGAAATAAAAAAAAAAAATATATTAAAAATATTCCATAGAAATAAATGTTTACATTTTTGTAATATTTATAACACAATAAAAAAATGAATACGAAAGAAAAAAATAATAAAAATAGTCTATCTTCAAGTTCAGTAAAAGATGAAATTAATAAAACAATTCATGATTCCCCTGTTGATAGAAATTTAAAAGGGATAAAAGAAAAAAATAAAGATAATTTGAAAAAATCAGATAGAGAGTTTATTTTAAAATACAATTCAAACTTTGGTAAAGACTGTAGCTTTATTCAAAATGGTATTAATGATTTTGTTGCTGATACAGTAATAAACAAATGTGAATTAAAAATGAAAAATAATATAAATAATAATACTTATGTTGAGAATCTTGATTTCCATATTAATTCTGATGATAATTATATTTTTATAAGTGATAGTGAAGATGATTTCAAAAATAAAAAATTTCAGAAAACTAAGTTATCTAATAATTTATCTATTGAAAATTCATTAAGCAATGGTAGTTCGTCTGTAATTTTTTCAAAGGAAATTAAAACAAAGTTTTTGAATAAAGTAGAAAATAATATAAATACTAATAAAAATAAATGTAACAAAAAAAAATATAATGAATTAATCAAAGACGTTAATGCAGATATATATTCTAAATGCTGGATACGCCAAAAATATAAAAACAGAAGTACTTATGAATATGATAGAGAAAGAGTTTGTGAATCTACTTCTTTACATAATTATAAAAGAGATTCATACTCGAATGATAAAAAAGGTTCATATAATAGATATTATATTAAAGAATATAATTCAATATTGTCAATTCCATCTAATAGGGCATCGCATACATGTGATATAATAGAAAATAAACTTTTTTTATTTGGTGGATGGAATGGAAAGAAAGCTTTAAATGATCTTTATATTTATGATATTGAACAAAAAAAATGGTTTTTTGTTGATTATGAAAAAGCAGAATGCTATTTTGAAAAAATTAAAGTCTTAAAAAAATTATACTCTAAAATGAATTATTATTCACTTGAAAAAAATGTAACATATAAAAACATTCGCATTCCAAGTGATAAAAGTGAAACAACGGAGAACGAAGAAATAGAAAAGGAACAAGAATCAAGAGAAAAAGAAAAAAAAAATGTGAAAATAAAATGTAGGAAGGGCGAAATTCAAGAAATAGAAAAATATGATGAAGATGAGGAATATGAAAATGAAGATGAGGAGGATGAAGATGAAGAAGATGAAGATGAGGAAGATGAAGATGAAGATGAGGAAGATGAAGATGAAGATGAAGAAGATGAAGATGAAGATGAAGAAGAAGATGAAGATGAAGAATTAAAAAATAATAGTGAAAAATATAATAAAAAAGAAGAAAAAAAAGATAAATTAAAATGCACCATGAAATTAAATAATGATTATGATTATTATTCTCTTTTTACAAAAAGAACTTCAATAAATTATAATATCTTGAATAGTATTTGTAAAGGAGATATAATAGAAAAGTTTCAGGTTCCTCTTCCTAGAAATAACCATGCTTCATGTTGTATTAATGAAAAAATTTACATTTTTGGTGGTCATGATTCAACAAAATGGTTAGATGATATGCATGTTTTAAACGCAAGTGGTGTAGTTAATTCATTAGGTAAGTTAAATTTAAAAAACAATAAATGCAATTCATTGTATAAAAGATATAATAAGGAAGCAAGTGCATTCAGTAGTAGTTCCAGTTTAAATTCAGATGAATCCAATGAAGAAAAGGATATCTGCTCATATAATTATATTTATTTTGTTGAAATAAAAAAAAAAAAATTAGAATATTGGCCATCCCCAAGAGCATGCCACACATTAAATGCAGTAAAAAATAAACTATATTTATTTGGTGGTTTTGATGGAAACAGTTGTTCTAACAATGTAGAAGTTTTTGATACAGAAAAAAGAAAATGGATTTGTGCTGAAACTATGGGTTCAATTCCTTGCCCAAGAAATGCTCATTCTATGATAAATTTAAATAACAATTTATATTTATATGGTGGTCGTTCCATGAAATGTTATTTAAATGATTTGTTTGTTCTTAACACAAAGAAGCTAGTTTGGACAGAAATAAAATTTTCAAATTTTTTATTGCCTTGTATAGCAGGACACACAAGCTGCTTTTTATTTAAAAAAATTTTTCTATTTGGTGGATATAATGGAAATGAAAGATTAAATAAGACATATATTATTGATATTAAAAGAAAAAATATTACTTTATTACCCTCCCAAAAAAATACTCCTCATTGCAGACAAAAACATACTTGCTGTGTTTATAAAAAAAAACAAATATTTATATTTGGTGGATTTGATGGAAATACATGGTATAATGACTTATGCATTTTTGATGCTAGTAAAATAGAACAAAAGGTGTTAACTGATATTTCCATTAAAAAGCTTCTTAAAATGTTACGTAGTTTAGTAAATAATCCACAATTTTCTGATATAACAATTATAGTCCAGAACAAAAAAATATATGCACATAAAAATATTTTATGCACTCACGGTTCATATTTTAAATCTTTATTTTTTAATAATTCCTTTCAAAGTAAACATAGTACATTAGAGGTTAATGATTGGTCATATGAATCATATATTAAAATGATTGAATTTCTTTATACTGGAAGGTTAAAGAATATTTACAATATTTCTTATACAATTTTAACTGAGATTATGGGTTTATCAAATGAATATTCTATACACATTTTAAAAGGATTATGCATAAATGTTCTTATTAATAAAATTAATATTAATAATGCATGCTATTTATTAAAACATGCAGATATATATAATGCATCTGAATTAAAATACCACTGCTTAACTTTTATTAAGTACAATTCTCAACACATTATATTTACAAAAGGGTTCGAAGAATTGAAATCAAATCCCTCTTTAATCGTAGATATATCAAAATTATGTCTTAATCAAATATGAATAAGAAGTAAAATTATTGAAACATATATATATTAAAGGAAGTCATAAAGATTTTTACAATTTTTTTTGTATAACATTCCTTTATAGAATATCAATTTTTTTCTTTTTTTTTCTAGCTTTTATGAAAATTTTTTTATATTATTTTCACTATATTTTATTTTTATACATATTTTTTTAAAGAACTTTTAAAAAATAATTTTTAATTAGTTTTTTTTGTGTTTTCTTTAATTAAAATATTTTATATTTAAAATTAAAAAAAGAACATTAAAAATTATTAAAAATAAAAAAAATTTAATATTTTATATTATTTATAACACAAATTTTTTTAGATAATTAAAAACAAAATTAAAAAAAAATTTAACATTAATTTAAAAATTATACTAAAAATTACTAAAACAAAACTATTTATTATGGATATATCCATAATATATATAAATTATATTAATTAAAAACTTAATAATTTAAAAGCAAATTTTAATAAATATTAAAAAAAAAAATTATATATATTTAATAAATAACTTGGGCACAATTTTTTTTTATAAAATTAACTACTCTTTATTTTTGGATTCAGTTTTCATATTTTGCAATTTTTTTTTCATAAAAAAATCTTTATATTTTTTATAAGATTCTTTTGACTTGCTCATCAATTCGTTATGAGAATAAGTAGAAATATCATATACGAAATATGTAGCCATAAAATATGTACCCCAATCTGCCTCATTTGCCCATCCCGATAAGAGAGTTAAAAATACATAATAAAAAAAATAATGAGTTTGCGAAATGTGCAATTCTCTTAAATTTAAGAAAATATTTTTTTTGAAAATATATTTAGTAACAAAGTGCGTCATAATATGATTATGGTGATTTTTTGCATTAAAAATTTCATCTCCATAAAAAATGTTTTCTCCAAAATCATAATTTAGATGTTTTAAATCTTCAACGTTCAAAATTATCATTAAGTTGTTTTTTTCATCAGGGTTATAAAAGTTATTTATTTCAGGAATTGCCATTGCCACGTGCACTGGGTCATAATTAACATTAATGTTATTAATAATAGCTCCACTGTTACGAAAATCATCGGAAAATTGAATATCATAAAAAGTCGGTAAGCCAAAAGTGATGGAATAAATTTTTAAGGAGTCATTATTTTTAACATCTAAAAATTTAGACAAATAAAATGCACTTAGCTGAGCCATAGCTGCACCAAATGAATGTCCAGTAAAAATAAGAGTGTATGGATTTTCTTTTGTGTACTTAGAACTAAATTTAATTTCATGTTGTATACTTTCTTTTAGAACATCTAAATATGGTTTAACGGCTTGTTCAAATATAAATATATATCCCTTGTGCATTTTCCCTTTACTTAATATATGATATGGAGACAATTTATATATCAAATTTAAAAACCACATTGATGGAGTTGATGTTCCTTGAAAAGCAATTATATTTTCAACTAAATGATAATTATTTTTATCATAATCTGGTAATGGATATTTTTTACTTCTTTTAAAATGCATGAAAAATTGGTTTTCATCAAGATATCTCATATAAAAATATTTCTTTTTTTTATCATTGTACAAACTAATAATATGTGGAATAAGACCACTTCCAACATGTTGTACATACCAAGGTTTAGGTACATATTTTGTTGCTCTCCAGTGTTTTACTAAATTCCACATTTTACTCAAAAGGTATACCTTATGAACAAATAAATAACATGCATACCATGTCCTAAAAATTTCTCTTTTATATGGAACAGGTTCAGACACATCATTGTATAAATCTATATTAATTTTTGTCTCTAAATTACGTGGTAAATAAAAATCAATCTTTTCTTTATCAAGATATTTAAATATTGGTAAATCTATTAATTTTTGTTTGTTATATATTTCATTTTTTTCTTCTTCATTTAAAAAGTAGTGTTCTTTTACATGGGTTGAACAACCTAACATAATAGAAAATAAAAAGTTAAATACTTCATACCACTCTTTGTGTCTTGTAATTATATTATTTATACACTTTCCTAAGTTACGTTCTTTCTTTGATTCTTTAACAAGTTCATCATTAAAAATGAGAAGCACGTCAAGAAGATTGGATTCTTCAACATTTTTAATGCACTGCTTTACAGATAATTTTTTAAAAGCTTTTATGAACTTTAAAAATATACGATATAAAAGAGGCTTTTTATTTGTAATCTTTACTTTATTAATATATGGATTTTTTTTTATATGATTTGAGACAAAACATATTCTTTCAATAACTGAACTTTTTAATGGCAAATATTCTCCTTCACATTGTTCCATTTTCATATAATATTCTTTAAATAATGTGGGGTCAATATCTATTTTACTTAGGTTAGCAAAATATGACAAATTATATAAAGTTGAATTATCTTCATCTCTCAGATATGTAAAATTGGAATAAAACTTTTCAGCTATTTTTTCCTCATTAACTACATATAGATTATGTAGAGAAAAATCATATCCTTTTCCATAGTTTATTTTTAATAAGTATTCATTTTTATGGTCAATACTTATAAGGTTTCTTCTTTTCTTTATATAGTCATAAAAATCACTTTTCTCATTTATGTCCAATTTTTTTTTATATAATTTTAGATCTTCATTATATCTATTTAAAATGCCCATATACTCCATTTTGTGGAGAAAAATACTTGTTTTTGTTGATTCAGAATTATTTGATATTCCTATAGTATTATTTTTACATTCGTTACTAATTTTTTCATTTTTTGCTTCAATATCTCTTTCTTCTATGTTTTCATTTCTCATTTGCTCTTTACTCTCCTCTTTCTCTTCCTTCATATTGTGTCCTTTTATTTCTCCATTATTTTCTCCTTCACTTCCTTCTTTTACTTTATCTTTGTTTTTTTTTTCTTCTATATTAGCATTACTCCTTACATCTACATGCGTACTCTCTTTTTCTTCATTGTATTTTTTTCCATATAATTCATTTTCTTCTATTAATATATTTTGGTTGTGATTTATTTTTCCTTTAGTTTCATCTATATTTTTTAAGTTGGTTAGTTCATTTTCATTGTTTTCTTTAGTTTCTTCATTTTGCGTATTATTTTCATCTCCTTTTTTAAATATATTTTTCTTTCCATAGTTCATATCATTTTCTATGATTTTTTTTTCGTGCCCTTTAAAAATTTCAAAAGGTTTATTATTATGCAGAGATGAATTTACATTATTATTAATGGTAGAATCACAATATATAAATATTCTAAAAAAACTTATGCAGAAAATATTGAAAAAATATATGAATATGTATGGTGTCATTTTTTTAAAAATATCTACATATATATAAATACATGTTTAATAATGTTTCTTATTTATTTATTAAAAAAAAAATTATTTAAAAAAATTATTTAAAAAAATTATTTAAAAAAATTATTCTTTAATTATTTAAAAAGATATAGAATATATCTTTTTTTGAATTTTTTTTTTTTCATAGAAAAAAATAATTTTTTCAGATGAATGCAAGGTTTGAAAACTAAAACCACATGCAAAAAAATTAAAATTAAAATTTAAAAAAAATATAAAATTATTATAATTAAAAAGTATCTAAAAATGAATATCTAGCTATGATGTTGAAATAAAAATAGTCAATTTTATCTCGATGAAGAAAAAAAAAATTTTATTTTAAAACTCTTATATGAAATATGACTAGTAATAAATATATAATACAAAAAAAAGAGAAATTTATTTTTCTTTATTTATTTTTATTATATTTTTCATGAAAATATTTGGTATAGTTGGCACCTTTTTTGAATGTATAATATTTTAATTCTATACTTTCATTATTTTCCTTTTTTTTTTCTACTACATAATGAGATTCGTCATCAAAATGAAAGACTTTTTCTTTAGTTTTTTCATTATTTAATTCATTTATTTTTTCGTCCTTATCTTTTAATAAATTTAAATCATCAAGTATTTCTGGTTTATTTGATTTACCTGAATCTTCATTTAAAAATTCTTCTTTTGTATAATGTGACCCTTTTTTTAAATTAACGGAAAAATGAATGGACGAATTATCTGTATCATATGAAATATTAGAATTGAAAGAAACAAAATCCAGAACACTTTGTGCTTGATGTATAGTATAAATTCTTTTTATTAAATTTTTTACATTGTTTGTTGGTGTTTTAATTAAAGTCTTTATGACATCTTTTATTATTTCTTCATAATTAAGTTTTAAATTAGAATTTTGAAATATTGATTTAACTATAAATGAAAATTTAATTTGATCATAAATATCTTTTTGTGATTTTTTTAAATAGTCTTCAAAATTCAAAATGTTATCTGTTTTTTCATTTTCAATTTTTTTCATTTGCATGTTTTTCAGATAATTATTATACAATCTTTTACCCTGTGCTCGAAATAAAGTTATGGGAACATTTAAAGAAGTTATCTCCATTAATTTTTTATATGTTTCCATTCTTTTTTGTTGAACACATTTATTTTGTATATCCTTTATAGCTCTTTCTTCTATATCTTTATATATTTCATCTATTGTTTTATTATATTTTTTTAAAATATAGTCATTTATATTTTCATTTCGTTCTTTTCTTATTTTAATATCTAACACTTCTACTTCTAAAACGCATTTAATTAAATCACTTTCTCCTAATATATAATCATTTAAATTTTCATCAACATTTTCTTCTTTATCATTTTCACTTAAATCACAAAGATTTTGAAAAATTTCTTTTATTTTATCATTTTCTCTATTATATAATTTATTATCAAGCGAATTAATGTCGTCTTTTAATAATTCTTCTAAATACTTATCAAATTTTTTATTAAAACTTACTTCTTCATTTTTTTCTCTTTTTTCATTTGTCTGATTTTTTTCATTTTTGTTATTTTCTTTCTTTTCTTCATTTTTATCTTCTTCATATGTAACATGATCATCATTTAGAATAGAATCAATATCCTCTTCATTATTTTCATAATAGAATTCTTCTTCTGTTTTACTATTTGTATTATCTTTCTCTTCATGTTTTTTTTTCTCTTCACCATATTCATTATATTGTTTGAAGGATTTTTCTAGAGTATTACTATCAAAAAATTTATTTTCATTTTTTTTTAAAACATCTTCTATTTTTCGAAAAACACTATTATATTTCATTTTTTTAATTTCTTTATAGATTATTTCTCTAAATTTATTTATGCTTTCTTTATTGATTTCTTTTAGATTAACAATATCATCTTTATTTTTATCATAATGAAATTGATTATTTTGAAAATAATCTTTGAATAAATAAACTGGTATATGTACAGTTATATTTTTTTTTTCATTTTTGCTCATCCCGATTAAAGATTCATTGAAACCTAAAGGATTATAATTTTCTTTTATTGATATAGTAGAATTGTTCATTGAAATAATATTATTAGGCAATTGATAACCTTGTTTAAAATAATTAGTATATTCTACATTTTTTAAGAATTCATAATCGCTCTTATCAGTATCTGTCTCATTAAATAAGTTTTCATCATTTTCGCTTTTTGAATTTTCTTCATTATAATTATCTGAATTGTTAATGAAGCTTTCTTCGTCTTTATCTATATCTATTAAGTCTTTAATTCTATTATTTTCCAATGCATTTTTTTCTTTATTAAGAGTTTCCTCTTCTATTATTTTTTTTTCATCATTTAAGATCTCACTCTTTTTATAGTTATTTGAATCAATTTTACAGAATTCATCATAATAAATATTATTAAAATTATAAACCCATCCTCTTAAAACATTTATACAAACTTCATTATTCCATTCAACTTTATGTTTTTCATCGGAATTTATTGTAATTTCATTTTCACTTTTAAGAATTTTTAGAAATTCTTTAAATGCGGAACCTTTTTCATATGGAGGTATTTTAACATTTAAATCTAAATTGATATATGATTTATTAAATTTGATAATTGGATATTTATCAATTGAAAACTTTAAAATTATATCATCAAATTTACTTATATGAATGTGATCAATTTTATTTAATAATCTTGGTGATCCTATTAAATGTAAATTTTTTATAATTTTATAAACTTTTATAATATCTTCGTTAACATATTTTAAAAATATATTAAAGTAATCATTTTTATCTATATAATTAATTAAATTGTTGATTGGTACATCATTTAAATATGAATATTCATATTTGTTTTCTTTTAATTTAAGTTCTTTATATTTTTTTACGCACAAATCATAATAGTATTCTCTTAATTTACCTTTTATGTGTATTTTTAATAATATATCACTGGTTTCATTATTTTCATCAATAAAATCAATTGCTAAGTAATTGTTTTGTATATTTTTAATTAATTTACTTTTCTTTTCTTCTGTTAAATTATTATTTTTATTTTCATTTTCATGTAAACTAAATTTCTTTTTATATATATTTTTTTTTTTTGATAAATAACTATTCCTTTCATAACTACTTTTTTTTAAAAAGAAGAAAAATACTTTTTTTTGAAGTAAAGAATTCAAGTAAGCATAGCCTTTTATTTTATAAGTATCATCAATTCTTTTTATTTTTCGTGCGTTTAAAATTTTTAATGGAACATAAAAATTGTTCTTATTTTTTTCATTTACCGTATTTTTTATAAAGGTTCTATATTTTTTAAATCTAAATATTAATTTGTTTATGTTTTCATTATTTTTATTATGTGAATTATAGTAATGCAAACCTTCAATGTAAAAATTAACATATACGAAAAGAAAAATTTTTAGAATTATTATTTTATATCTTATAATCATATTATATGTATATACTAGGAATTTACGATTAATTTATTGCACAAATTAGTTCCATTATTTTTATCTAAATTTTCTTTTTAAAAATATATAATTTTTTATATTTATAAAAAATTTTATGTAAAAGATATATTAAAATTTAAATTGCATTATATTAAATTGCAATATAATTGTAATTTTACATATTTATATAATTTTTTAATATTTTTTTTTATAAAAACTTTTATCTATAATATAATATTTTTTTTTTTACCAAAACTTGATTTATTACTCTTTTTTTTTTTTTTTTTTTATATACAAAACATTTTATTCGAAAAAAAAAAAAATAGTAATTTAACTATTTAAAGTAACAAATATTTAGCATAATGTTTAATTTTTTGTACAAAAAATTGTATTTTTAAAAATATTATATCATAAAAAGTTAAGATAAAACAGTTTTTTTATTGTTATAAATATATTGAAAATTTTCAATTGAAAATCTTTATATATTATTCTTGTAGATAATAAAAATAGAAGGATAGAAAATTAAAATTCTTTTTTAATATTAAAAAACGTGTATATAAGTATGTCATATCCTTATAATCCAGAATTTTTCGTTCGTTATCCTAAATTTAAAGAAAGGGAAGAAAAAGATAGAATAGTGGATCCACGAATAGAATTAGAAAAAAAATGTGCAGTGAAATGTGTTCGACCAGTTAATGAATATCAGAATTGTGTAAGTAGAGTAAAAGCAAGAACTGATGATAAAGGAAATTGTTTAGGCCAATATGAAGAATTATATGTTTGTATTGATCATTGTGTTGCTAAAGATTTATTTAATTATCTAGTTTAGCGTATATTATTATAATATTTTTATTTATTTATTTTTTTTTTTAACATTTCCATTTCCTTTTAGGTTTTTTTTTTTTTTTTTTTTAATATAAATGCTTTTTTAAAAACCGCCTAATAGTTTAAATGACTTTAATTAACAAAAAAATATATATGAAATATGAATAAATTTAAATAAAAAAAAAAAAAGGAAAGAAATATATAAATTAAAGATTGGGAAGAAGTAATTTATAAGTAAATAAATAAGACCAGAAAAAAAAAAAAAAAAATTATAAAGTTGGTGATACTTTGATAAATGAAACCGTTGAATTAAATTGATTAATACTGCAATACATTCTTGTTGGATTATTATAAATAGGATTTAAGAAATTACAATCAACATAATCTATTATACACTCCTGAATATTCTGCTCTTTATTATTTGAATGTAATAATAAAGAAAATTTGTCTTTATGGAGAATATTTTGTTCATTATTTAAATGTTTTAATAATGATTCATTTTTTTTAATTTTTACTGATACTCCAAAATTTTGATATGAATTGCTGATGTTATATTTTGTATTTTTTGTTTTTTTATTTTTATTTGTATCATTTTTCTGTAAAATTGATCTATTTATTCTATTAAATTTTAAATTATTACTTAATTTTTTATCATATAAATTTCTACTGTTATATAAGCTTAAGTTTTTTATGAAGTTATAAAAGTATTTTTCATATTTTGGTTTTATAATTATTTCTTTTTCATCAGATTCTAATATAATATTTATTATCTTAAAAATCTTTTTTTCATTTAAGTTATTACTAAATATTTTAAAGAGCCAAACACTTTTATCGTATAATTCTTCGCATTTTTCGAATAAATTAAATAGTCTTTTGTTAAAAATTATTTTGTATCTTTTTTTGTATATTTTTCTAATTCTATTTATAAAATGCATATCATTGTAAGTAGTTCTTTTTTTTTCATCTGCATGATCAAAATGAAAATTTTTGAAATAGTTCTCATCTTTACTATTACAGTAGTTATTCTTATAATTTAAACTTTGCTCTTTATAACTCATATCTAAATTATTATTACTACTTTTTTCAGAACTGTTAATATTTTTATTTTCTCTTAAATTATTTTTACGTCCACTTTTATCATATTCTTTGTCTATATTATTAATGCTGCAAAAATCATCTTCACTGTTATTACCTTTAAAGTTATCTTCCTTCGTATTATATGTAGCAGGATTATTTTTTTCTTTACATTTCATCAAATTATTATTACTTGGAGAATTATTCATATCATTGGGTTCATTATTACTCTGTTCTTTTTTTTGATTCTTTTGTTGAATATATTCTTGTTCATTTTCATTCATTTGTGAATTACATTTCTTTAATAAAAATCTTAGAAAATTATTCATTTTTTTCTTTTTTTTTTTATGCAATTTTTTTATAATAGTGAATAATTTTGAGAGAATATCTTGAATTTTTTTTATGTAGATTAATTTGGAATGCATAATGGAACTGATATATGATATAAAAAATATTTTATAAACACATTCTAATATATCTAAAATACTCATATTTAACAAATTATCTAAATTTAATTCACCAACAAAAAAAGTATTAAATGGACTCTTTATTTTCTTTATATAATCATAATTATTTTTGACATAATCGAACATGTTTTTTAAATAATCATTATTCATATAATACTTCCTCTTTATTTCCTTATACTTATCTTTTATATAAAGTGCGTCAATATTAACAAAGTAGCTATTTTTTATACAATTATAACAATATTTCAATAAATTTTGAGATGTATATACTTTTCCTATATTTATTTTATACCATTTTATGAAATCAGTAAAGTTATAATTGTCTTTATTCTTATTTTTTAATATTTCATGAATTAAAAAAATCATTTCATCTTGATCATTTATATTCTTTGTACAAACATTATTTTTACTTATAAACAATTCCATATTAATTAAAGGAAATGGAAAGAAATTCGATAAGACAATTTTTTTTTCCTTTACATTTCTTTTTCTTAGTGAAATAACATTCTTTTTTTCTCTACAATTTTTAATATTATCAATATAATCATTATTAAATTTATTATTATTGATATTAATATTATTAATATTATTAAGATTATTATTATTTTCGGAGTTTATAATCGAATTTTTTGTTAGTGGATCTTTAAATTCTTTAATATATTCTAATTCAAAATTATAATTGTTATTTTTATTTATCTCATTTTTACATACATTATTATTCATGTCACTTGAAAAAATTATATTTTCACTTAAAATATCGTTTTTTAAATTAGTTGAAGAACTATTACTCTTATTACGTGTAATATTTGTATCTGTATCATTTTCATTATCATTCAAGAAATCATATAAATTTGAGTTATTATATGATACAGAACTATTACTTTCATTGCAAAAAAAGTTTAATGTTTTTTTTTGTTTCATTTGATTTCTCTTTTCGTTAATTTTAAATTGTTGTGTTGATATATTTAATGCTTTAATGTATTGAGAAAGAATAGAACAAGAATAAGAATAAATATTAAGTGGGCCATATGACAAAACTAAATGATCATTAAAAATATATTCATTATTTTCATATTTATTTCTTAAGTTATCGAAAAATTGATTCCATATATAATAAAAGGTTTTGATATTACTTGAATGACTTGCTAAATAACAAAATAAAATTGATATTTTTTCTTCCTGGTGGCATAAGAAATATTTTTTTTTAATGATTAAAAAGTCTCTTATAATTTGTTGTAATTTTTTTTCGTTTTTTCTTTTTTTTATATTTTTTTTTCTAGAATTTAAAAATTTTATTTTATTTTTTTTTTTTTTATATAGATAATTCCTTTTTAAAAAATGATTTTTGCATAAAAAAAAGCAAAAACTTTCTCTGTTGTTTTTGTATAATTTATGATATCTTTGATTGATTTTAAAGAAAGAATTTGTATTTTTCTTATGCTGATTAGAACTATTTTCATGTGTATACTCCACATTGTTGTTCAATATATTGTTATTTATTAATATTTCATTTAAGTAAGAAGGTTCAGAACAATTCTTTTTTTTTAAAGATACTTTATTTAAATTTTTTTTATCTTCTAAGTGAATAAGCCTATTCTTTCTCAAATAATTGTATTCGTATATTTTTTTTTTGTTATTACTAAACATGTTATTTAAAATGCTGTCTATATGATATCTTGTATACTCATCTTCTATATTAAAACAGTTGAATGAGGATGCTTCATCATGTTTTAACCACTTTTTATTTTTTATCGGTATATATTTAATTATAATATTTTCAATAGATTGATCATTTTTATATGATTTATCATTTTTTTTTTTTTTTAATTCTGATAATTCATTATAGTACAAATTCAAAATATTTTTCAATAAATAACTATTTTTTCCTTTGTATTTATCATTATTTATAAATCTTATTTTCCAAATATTAATTATTTTATTTTTTTCATTTTCATTATTATTCAAAATTTTATGTTGCATATTCTTAATAAAATTCAAAACATATATAGACAAAAAAAAATTATCATTTTTTGGTATATTTTTATGATTCCTTACAATGTCAAATAAATGATTTATCTCTTCAAAAGTTGATTTTTTTTTAATGCTAAAATTTTCATTTGTTACACTAGAATATGAAGATGTGTAGAGTGAAAAATAGTCAGAAAACTTGTAGTCATCATCTGAGAGAAGAGCTGTATTTTCTATTTTATTGAAAGGGCTTACATAGTTATGTTTACAAAAGTTATTTTTACTATTATATAAGTAATTATTCCTCTTATTCTCTTTATTTTGTTTAAGAACCATATCATTATAATTTTTTTCCATTTTAGTAAAATAAGATAGGTATAACTTTCTACTGTAGTATCTATTTTTTTTTATGTAATTAAATATATTATCTAAATATATATGAGAAAATTTATTTTTGTAAATATTGAGCATATATCTATTTTTTAAAGTATATTTACTTTTACATTTTTCATTTGTTCCTTTTGCTTTTATTTTTAATAAATCATATTTTTTATTTTTTAAATTTAACGATTTAGGAAATTTATAATTATGTAATTTATCAATTAAATATATATTTTTTAGATGAATATTTATATTATAAATATTGTTTCCTTTTATATTAGCTAAATATATAAATAAGCAAAACAAAGATAATAAATGGTCAAAAGTGAAACATTTGAAATAATTATAAAATTTAAAGGAATGGTAATTTACTTCCAAACCAACACCTTTAAATAATGCAATATAGTTTTTTATTTTTTCATTATTACATAAACTAATATTTTTTTTTTGCTCTTTATTATTTCTTTTTTTGTTTTCTCTATGATTTAGTTTAAGGGGATTTATACATTTATAATATATATAATCATTTGTATGAAAATGACCATGATAGATATGTTCATTTTTATCTATTATAATAAATGTAGGTACGGATATATCTAATTCACTAAGAGCCAATTTTAAGCTATTTAAAATTAAACTACTAATAGAAAAATGTTCAATATTAATACATCGTTCATCTTCTAATCCATTCTTATCATTAATTTCTAATTCTATATATTCATTAACTAAATAGAAAAAAAAAAAAAAGGAATGAGTATAAAACTTACAAAATATTAAGATATATTAGAATGTGTAAAAAGATAATATGATAATGAGTAAAGGGACAATGTATTATTGTATAAAATTATAATATAAAATTACATATATGGAAAATACAAAATGGTTTAGAAAAAAAAGTAATAAAACGTAAAATTGAAAAAAAAAAACTTTACCAAAAAAAAATCTTTGTATTGGGAAAGTTCGGGCTGGAAATAAAGATACTTCTGAACAATTTAAATTGCCATGTAAGCAATAAAAAGAATTTACAATTGTAACATTTTTATTATAAATGTATGAACTATCATGAAATGGGAAAATTTTTTGGCACTTATTATATGGAAAATAAACGTAATTTAATTTTATTATATAATCTTTTTTTATATATTTTTTTAGTAATTTACAGCTATCTTCAACAATTATAACTAAAGATAAGGGTGCTAAAGAAGTTTTATTTTTTTCATTATTTATAAAAGCATATTTATTTTCATACTTTTTTTTTGTTTCTTTAATATTTAATTTTTTTAAGCTAACTAAAATATCTTTTGTAAAAATTTCAAAATCACTAAGTCTAGTAAAATCTGTATAATCATCCTTATATATAGTTTCAATTTTATTTCTTTCTATATAATTCATTATTTTTTTAATTTTTCTGAATTATATATTTTTACTATATATAACTTAAATTATAGAAAATATCTGTTTTCATTTTATTTATATTCTAACAACTTTAAAAAGTTTTACATATATATTGATGAAAACTCAGATTTCAATTAAAAAAAAAAAAAAAAAAAAGTTAAATATAAAATTTGCAATTAATTTTTTATATTTACTTTTATATTTTCTTTTCATTAATTTTTTATTAATAAATTATAGATCACTAAATTTTTAATTTTCATATTTTTTTTCGCTTCTAAAATATTTTATTTTGTCATAAATATATTTTCATTAAAATTCTATTTTTTTTTTAAAATAACTGTTGGCATTAAAATGAATGTATATTTAAAAACAAAAGAAAATTATTATAAAATTAAGTCTTTTTTAGCATTTTCAATTATTCATTTAAAGTATAGTTTTACTTAGAAACAGTATATTAAAAATCTATATTAGTATAAATAACACATTAAATTTTTTTATTTAAAAAGAAAAAGTTAATACTAGCTTAAAACATAGGAATGTGTAAGAAAACAATTCCAATAAAGAAAAAAAAAATTTAATTCTTAAAGTAATTTAAAACAAAAAAATTTTAAAAAAAATTTCCCTCATTTTATTTCTAAAAAATTATGAAGTTATTTAATTAAAAAAATAACTCCATATAAAATATGAGATTTTAATGAAAGATATAAAATTTAAATCACAAAAACAAAAACAAATAATTAACTTAAAAAAATTATAGTGAAAAACAAAAGAGAAAAAGAAAAAATGCTTAAATTTTAAGATCTTACAGTTTGTTTAATTTTTATTGAAATATTTTATTTTTATTCACATAAACATATATCTCCACTATATCTAAGCTATTAAACTAATAATTTTTCTTTAGAGAATAATTAAAACTTCGTGCTTTCTTTTTTTTGTTATTTTCTTCATGTATGAAGAAATAAATTTTCACTGCTAAATATTAATGCATATTATAATTTTTTAATTATAATTTTTTCTAGTAAACATTAGTTAATATTTTAACATCTATCAAATACTTTTGCCATTTGAAAAGTTTTGTGAACACATATATAAATGTTCTGCATAAAGTTCTTTAAGAATATTATCTTTACATTTAGGGCAAATTAACCTTAAATTCTCTAACTCCTTAGGCTTTAAAATAGACTTCAAATAATTATCATTTTTTGATATCCCTATGTAATTTTTGCTTACAAATTTCAATAATTCGTCATTATAATTCATCTTTTAATAGAGTAAATATATATAAATTTGTTAATTATATGATTCTTATAATTCATTGCATTTTACACAAATGAATAAATGAATATAAAAAAATTCTAATGAAAAAAAATATAAAGTACTTAATTGAAAAGGACGCTACAAAAAAAAAAAAAAAAATATTTTAAGAAAGCAAAAACAAAAAAAAGATCTTATACATGAAATCAGTTTATTTTAATATATGAAAAAATTAAATATTTTAAAATTTAAAAAAATAAATTAATAAATAGGAAACATATGTATATTTTATATTTTTAAAATTTTTAATTATATTTTTTAATTTGCATGTAGTTGACAAAAAAAAAAAAAATAAAATAAAATAACTGTACTACAATAATGTAATGATTTTTAATATATAAAAAGTTAACATCATAATATTGATAAGTAAATTTTCCATAATTAGATCTTAATATTTAAAAAAAAAAAAAAAGTAATTAATTTTTTAAGTGCTTCTGCAAAATAAATTGAGAAAAAAAAATAAAATAAAATAAATGCTCACATAAAATTGCTTTGAAAGGAAAGAAAAAAGAGTTTTAAAAAGTAACTAAGTATGTTAAAGTTTTAATCTCTCCTGTTGTTTTTATTTAAATATTTTTACAAGATTCATAATAAACATTTTTTGAACCTTATTTATATTTGGATCAATAAGTCGATTAATTAATAATTAATTATTTATAAAAAAGAACATGTAAGACATTTTTTTATATATAAATGAAATTGTATAGCCTTTACAGATTTTTTCTAAATTAAACGTATGCATATCTACTCATCAAATATGTTCATATTTAATTATAGTTTGTAATAAATACAAATAATATTTAATTATTCATTAAAAGTTCATGAATAAAAGGAGAAAGTATCTTATTTAGTGTATAAAATACTGCAAATGCTTTTTTTATTTGTTTATTATTTTTTTTTTTTTCTCAAAATGAACAAAAAATTTAAAGTCATGCAACAAATATAAAAACGAAAACATATAATACGTAATTTCTTTTATATATTATTTATTAATCCAAAAGTAAATATGAGAAGTAAATGAAAAACATATTGTATAATTTAAAAAGGGGGAAGAAAAAAATGGTATAATATGAAAGCTTGCATGTTTTCTCATGCTTTGAACAATAGATGGTTTCTTTCAATTTCAGTATGTTGTTCTTTTGCATTCATTTTTTTATAAGAAAAGCAAAAATGTTTCGTATATTAAACAATGAGAAAAATTAAACCAAATTAAAAGAATAAAAAAGGAGATATAAACTTTGAAAAAAATTATTCTATAAAAAATTCAAGATTTGTGAATTTTTTAAATCAATTTATTTTTTAAGTCTTTCAAAACAATGAATTTGGCATATACTAATTTTCAAATTCTCTTTTTTTTTTTTTTTGGAATCATTAATCATTAGAGCATTAAATGGACTTTTTTTTTGTAAGAAATAAAAAATTGCATTTAAATTATATTAATTTTTCTATGTATTATTTTTACAACAAAAAATAGTAAAAAAAAAAAAATTAAATGATTTAACGAGTAACAATCATAATGAGTTTAAGAATTAAATAATTTATTTTCATTTAAAAAATTTAATTTTTTTTAAATAATATATATAAGAAAATGTCTGATCTTTTCACAATGTACATATTTTTCAAAAAAAAAAAAAAATTAGAATATCAATATTTTTGATATTATCTGAATATGCGAAGACATTTTGTGAATAAATAATTGCTTAATTTTTTCTATTAACAATTTTTTTTTTTTTTAATTCTTCTTTTATTTAATTCTAAGAGATTACTTTTTATACTCCATGAAGCATGATAGAAAATTAAATATTCCTGATGAATATGTATATTTTTTCATGCACACATGTGTATATTAACAAAAAATTTATAAGTACATATCTTTTGAATACACATTTTTATAAATTATTAAGTATATTAATATAAATGCTATAGGAATATACAATTAAATTTAGAAGTTGAATTTAAATTTTTTTTGAAAGTCTTTATTTTCATATTTATAATTCATTTAATAATACTATAAATTAAAGATAAATACTTATTAAGCTAATATTTTAATATAACAAAAATGATGACGCAGCAAGAACATTAAAATTTAACTAATAAAATATGTTTTTTTTTATTATTTTAGTTATAGTTTTTCTCATTTTATTTAATTTATATTTATTTTCTCCTTTTAAAATTTATCTAGCTTTGTAAAAAATTAATTTTATACTTTAATACTTAAACAACTTAGAATATAGATTATATAATAAAAAGTACTACATTATCCTTAAAATAAAATAAAAAAAAAAATTATTAGTAAATATTAAAATAAGATTTTTAAGAATTTTTGCGTTCTTTTTATATCGTTTTAATTTAAAAATTTTCAAAGATATACCCATTATTTGTAGTTAATGATGTTCGTTTATTTTTTATTATTATAGAGGTGATGCTAATAATTTTATAAATTTAAATACCATTAATCAAAATTTTAAGTTTTGATTTATTATTAAGTACAATTATTAATAAGAAATGAAGTGTTACTGAATACTTTTATAATATAAAAATTAAAAAAAAATCTTCATTTTAACATAAAAGAACACCTTATCATTATGTATTATTCTATTTTTTTTATTCTATTTTTTTATATGAAATATAAAATTTTAAAACTTTCTGTGTTTTTTATTTTCTTCCTTATATTAAAAACGCATGTATTTAAAGATGTGTTAAGGGAAAAAAAAAAAGTATAAAATAATTTAAATGAAATAATATTGCTTTATTTTGTAATTAAAAGAAAAAAAAAATTTATATGGGTACGGAATTGTTCAATTTAACTTATTTTAGAGTTTAATACTTGTTTTTATTTACATATGATTAATATCAAATTTTTTATTATATTTCTTTTTATTTATTATTAATTTTTTAAATTCTATTTTTATAAATTAATTCCATATTTTTGAAAATATATATAGAACCCTTTAAAAAAAAAATCATACGTTTTATTTTGAACTAATATTTTATTTAAATTATTAATTTTTTATGTTTACGTTTACAGATATTCGTATTTTTTTTTTTTTTTTTTTTTTCAACAGAATTTATCATAATTTTAAGTATTAATTTTTTTTTAAAAAAAATTACACTTTTATTTTTTTCTTTAACAGTTTTTTTCTTTAATATAAAGTTTTATAGTATAACAATTAAAATTATTTTTTATTTTTTTATTTTGTTGTTATATATTATACACATGTGTATAAATCTGTTTATTTATGCACAATTTTATTTTAATTTTTTTTCTTTATTTCTTTAAATGTAAATTATACCCGTTGCATATACATTTTATTTTTTTTATTTCTTTTAAGTTTACATTTATCTTTTTTATTCTGATTTATTTATGGGAATGCTAACTTTTTTAGTATATATTAGTTTTAATTAAATATATGATTTTATGTGTAATAATTTTTTTTTATAAGTTATTCTACTTTTTTTGTTTACGTTGTTATAAATTAAGAGTCTAAATCTATAAAAACATATATATAATCTTTGTATGCTAATATTTAAAATTTGTCTAATTTTAAATATAAAAATAGCGTTATAATTTGACAAAGATTTATATATATATACAGATAAATAATATAATTTTTTTTTTTTTGATTTTTTCTAAATTAATATTATAAAAATGAATGACCATAAAAATGTTATAAATGGAGGTTCAGAAGAAGAAAATAAGAGTAAAAATATTGATGAAACAAAAGATGATGAAAAATTAAAATTTTTAATGGAAGGGAAATTGGTTGAAAAAAAGAGTACTATAGATTTTATAAAACCTTTAAAAGACGATATAAAAGTATTAGACTTTTTATTATTTGATATGCTAAAAAATAATCTACCTAATAATTTATTTGAAATATTATGCAAAATTCATGATTTATCAGAAACATATAGCGAAAATCCAACTAACGAAAATTTTGAATCATTAAAAAATTGCATATATAATTTAAAAGACGAATATTTAGGGACTATAGTAAATGCTTTTGGGCATATGTGCATTCTTTCTAATTTTGCAGAATGGGCTCATAGAGGTAGAAGAAGAAAAGCTTTTGAAAAATCCTTTGTACCAAATGATAAAATATATGGTTCAGTAAATGAAACATTAAAAGGTACATTTAATATATTAATTAATAATGGATTTAGTGTAAATGATATATATGAACAGTTGTGTAATCAAACTATTGAATTTGTGTTAACCACGCATCCAACACAAGCAATTAGAACTTCTCTTTTAAAAAATTATATACAATTAGGAGAGTTATTGTTAAAATTAGATAATACTGATAAGGAGTTATATAAAAAGAAGTTATTGTATGATAATTTAAAAACTAATTTATTAGCTTCATGGAAAACAGATGTAATTAGAAGAATTAAGCCAACACCTATTGATGAAGCTATTACATTAGTTGATATTGTTGAGGATTGTATTTTTTATAGAATACCTAATATTATAAGATATATTGATAATGTTTTTTCTGAATATAACTTGCCTCCTGTTAAATTAAGTTCAAAAATTTGCTTATTTTCTTCATGGGCAGGTGGGGATAGAGATGGAAATCCTTTTGTTTTGCCGGAAACAACAAGATATGTATGTTATATGAATAAAATAAGAGGATGCGAGCTATTTATTCCTATGATTGAAATATTAATAAGAGATTTAACATTGCATCATTGCACAGAGAAATTTAAAACATATGTGAAACTTTTAGAAGATGAAGTATCTGATTACATTTTTGATAAAGATAATAAATATTTGGTGCAAAAATTTCAGTGGTTTTCTCCTTTCTCCAAGCCTAATAAAAAAGAAATATATAGAAGAGCATTATTAATAGTAAGGGCAAAATTAAAAAGCGCAGTTCAAGTTTATAGATCTTTAATAGCACATCAAATAGTAGATCAAGATTTTGAGAAATTGATGTTTCATAATACTGAAGAATTTGAAGAAATATTATTAGAATGTTATAAAAGTTTGGTGCATTCTGGTAATTCATTAATAGCAGAGGGCTATTTAAAAGATGTTATAAGAAATGTTAAGATATTTGGTTTGCATTTATTGAAGTTAGATATAAGGCAAGAATCTGATAAACATGTATTAGCAATGGATTATATATGTGAAAAATTAAATATGAAAAAATATTCTCTTTTAAATGAAGAAGAGAAAATAAATTTTTTAACACAAATATTAAATTCTAATAGGCCTTTAATACCAAATAATATTGAACAGGAAGATGATATTTCAAGTGATTTTCTGAATGTTATAAAAACATTTGATGTATGCTCACAAATAGAAGAGGACGCATTAGGTGCATACATAGTATCTATGTGTAGTAATGCTTCTGACATTTTGCTGGTAGAGGTATTTCAAAAGGAGTTTAAAAAAAGTTCCCAAAGAAGAACACAAAGAGTAGTTCCATTATTAGAGACTATTCAATCCTTGAAAAATTCATCTACCATTTTAGAAAATTTGATAAAAAATCCATGGTATCGTAATCATTTAAGAATTAATTTTAGCAATAAGCAAGAGATCATGATTGGTTACTCAGATTCTGGTAAAGATGGAGGAAGATTAGCATCTGCATGGGAATTATTTAAAGCACAAGAAAAATTAGTAGCATTAGGAAAGGAGTATTCAGTTGAAATTCATTTTTTTCATGGAAGAGGTGGAAGTGTAAGTAGAGGAGGAGGACCACAACATTTAGCAATTTTATCTCAGCCTATAGATACTATAAAAAATTATTTGAGAGTAACAATACAAGGAGAAATAATAACACAAGATTTTTGCTTAAAAGGTATGATGTTAAGATCTATTGAAACTTATATAAGTGCAGTTTTGAAATGTTCTTTATTACAAAATACAGTTACAATTAAGAAAGAATGGAGAGAATTAATGGATGAAGTAAGTGAATTAACCACAAAAGAGTACAAAAAAGTTGTTTATGAAAATTCAGATTTTGTTAAATATTTTAGATATGCTACCCCTCAAATTGAAATTGGAAAATTAAATTTAGGATCGAGACCATCTAAAAGAAAGGATGGAAATGTAGAATCCTTGAGGGCAATTCCTTGGGTTTTTTCTTGGACACAAAATAGAATGCACTTATCGGTCTGGTTAGGTATTGAAGTAGTTTTAGATTATCTTATAAATAATAAAAAGTTGCATATTTTACAAGATATGTATAAAAATTGGCCTTTTTGTACTAGCTTTTTTAATTTAATTAGTATGGTTATGGCTAAAGCTAGCTTACAAATAGCAGAAGAATATGATATTTTAGTACCAGAGGAATTAAAATATATAGGTATAATCTTAAGAGAAAAATTAAAAAAATCTATGGAATTAACATTTCTTGTTACTAATGAAAAAACATTTTGTGATAATGATCAATTGACAAAAAGATCTATTGAAAGTAGGACCAAGTGGGTTGCAGTTTGCAATTTAATACAAATTCAAGCTCTTAAAAGATTAAGAGAAAAAGAGAACAATAATAATAATAATAATAATAATTTTAATTGTGATACTAAAAATAACCACAAAAGATTTCATGTGTTAGAATCACCTCGTTCTGACACCATTGAACTATTAAAAAAAAAAGTTGAAGAATTAGATAAAAATCACGATCGAATAAATGATACCTCAATTAAGAATATTAAAAAAAAATACACTACAAATTCTCCTAAAATGTACACCAGTGGAGAAAATGCTGATTTAAAAAAAATTAATAAACGAGATAGTTATATATGTATTAAATCTTATTTAAATAAAAAAAAAAATAAATTAAAAAAAAATCCCAAATTTCATGCATTATTAGAATCTGATTCATCCGCATGCTTCCCAAGTGAAGCTGAAAGTGAAATTTTTTATGAAGATATTAAAGGCACAGACTCTAAATATCAAAGTTTATCAAAAGGAAATGAATCTTCAGATGATGATAATATAAAAACTTACATTGATTATACTTCATTAAATGATGCCTTAATAGTATCTATAAAGGCAATTGCAGCTGGTATGCAGAATACAGGATAATTTATCATATTTAAATTTAAATGTAAAATTTCTCATTTATTATATATTTCTCGTATAATTTCAATTTTTATATTTTTTCGCCTTTATTTATTTCACATAATATTTATCGTTGATATATATATATATATATTTATGTATATACGAAATATAATATACATTAGGTTTATTATATTATGATGTATTAAAAAAATTTTAAATTACAATATTCCATTATAAATGTATATTTTTTTTTTCTTTTTTTTCTATATAATTTACTTTTAATTTATTATTTATATATAATAGTATTTAAAAACTAATATTACCGTATTATTTTAATTAACTTTTTAAAAAATTGAACAATGAATTGGATAGAATGAATTATGCTTGTAATTATTTTTTTCTTTTTACTTTTTAACAATAAAAAATATATACATATTCTGTTTATTAAAAATTCATTTATGCAAATATATAAAAGTATTATGAAAAAGTTATTTTGAGGAAAAACGCTAATGTGAAAAAATATTTAAAAAAAAAAAAATAATGAAATGATATTTTTTCCATTTTTTTTTTACTTTTAAAAATATATACAATTCCATTTTTTATTTTATATAATACATTGCAAATTTAAAAGAAATTATTTTAAAATTTTCTATTGTAAAAGAGTAAGAAGTGTACAAAAAAATTTATAAGATATTTTAAAAAATTTTTTTTGACTATTTTATCAAAAATGATACTTTTTAAATAATGAATATTAAAGAAGACCAAAAATTATTTAATGAAAAATTGTGTGGAGAGTTGAGAAAATTACGAGGTTACAAAATTATTCAAAATGTATTCAGAGTTAAAAAAAAAAAAAAAGAAAAAAAAAAGGGACTTTTATATAATTTAATTGAATTAAAATATGTAAATAAAATACTATATCAGTTATATTTTCATAAAAAATGTATGAAAAAATTTATAAATGGTGATAATTTGCTTTGTTATACAAACAAAATCATCCAAATTAAAAAAGATAGAAATATAATTGTAAATTTCACAGATACGAATATTGAAGCATCGTTTCATTTTATAAATTGCGATAAAAATTTTTATATCTTTTGTAAAATTAATCATTATGTTAATAATGAATTATTTAATTGTAATAGTACATCTTCAATTATTCTATTTTTGTATGAATCAAATTATAATAAAAACAAAACTTTTAGTAAATATTTAAACAACTCTTCTAAGTTAAACATAACGGATAAACATTTGAGTAAATACTTACGCAAAAATAATTTCTTTAATGAAATTATTAAAGATACACCTACTACTAATACTAATAATAGTAATAAAAAATACAATATAGAAAATAAATATTCTTTAAAAAATAGAACATCTGTTAATAAAAAAATAAGTGAAAGAAATATATCTACTAAAAAAATTGTTGATCATTATCTTTTATTAATTAATTATTATGTAAGTTATAATAAAATATTACATTTTTCTTTTTTTCATACACTTCAAAAAATTTTATATAAATTTTTAAATGATAAAAACTTATATAAAAAAATTTATAATTATAACCGTAATGATAATAGAGGTTGTGATAAAATTATTAATTTAACTAATGCAAGTGATTATCATAAATTTAACAACTATGAATTTACTTTTGAAAGTGGAAGAAATGTAAATCATAGTAAAAATAAAGTAGAATATGACACTATAAAGGATATAAAATTAAAAACTCTTCATTTCATTAAAGAAAAAAGAAAATTTAGTTATTTTTTATATATTTTTTGTAACAAATGTAACTCAACTAAAAAAGTGAACAATTCTCTAATAAATATAAAGAGAAGTTTGAAAAAAATTACTCTTTCTTTAGAAAAAAATAATAAAATATATATATATAGCAATGTCCTG
The DNA here is from genome assembly GCF_900005765.1 of Plasmodium relictum. Lineage (NCBI taxonomy): Eukaryota > Apicomplexa > Aconoidasida > Haemosporida > Plasmodiidae > Plasmodium > Plasmodium relictum. The sequence goes on from NC_041691.1 coordinate 1,018,004, forward strand.
AAAAAAGAAAAAGAGTTTTTTTTAACTTTTAATAATATTAATAAATGTTTTTTTATTTTTATATCTCCTATTTTATTATATTTTAATAACAAAAATTATATTTTTTTAAAAATAAATACCAATATAAAGAATGAAATAAATATCCATTTGATATTAGAATTTATGAATGAGTTATTTCTTCTAATTCGTGAGATGTATTTAAAAAAAAAGTTGATAAAAAAATTGAAAAAATATATTTCTAATAGAACTTTAAAAGGTTATTTAAATTATAATTCTTTTAATAGACATAGAAATGAAAAAAGAGAAAAAAAAAAATATATATATACATTTCATAGTATTCTGGATAATTTTTTTTTAGTACAGGAAAATTATCATATAAATAATAAATTATTTCTTAAAATTAAAAAGCTTTTTGTTAAAATTAATCCATTAAATAAAAATGTTATTTTAAATTTCATTCAAAAGAAGTTTGAAAAATTGTGTGTGACTGCTGAAGAATTACTAAAGTGGAATTGGAAGTTTCGAAATGTTATTTTATCTAAAAAGGAACATATGTATATTTATTTTTTAGAAAAAAAAGAATATAAGAAAATAATTAATAAGGATGAAAATTTTGTTAATAATATAGGAAACAATAATTATTGCATTAAAAGTAATAGCAACAATGATATTATTTTATACAACAACAATTGTAATAGATTAAATCATAGGAACAAAGAAATTTTTAATTTAATTTGCGTTTTTAAAATTGTATCGATCAAAGATAAAATATTAAAATTAACTAAAAATATTTGTATATATTTTACACACTTTTTTAATAAATTTGAAAAGTTCAATATCTTTGATAAAATATATATATTAAAACATTTTCATTTTATTATTAATAAGTTTCCATATCTTTATATATTTTATATGGAAAGCAAAAAATGTATATTCTTATTCTATAGAAATTTTATTCAATGTAGTAATATGTTAAGTATTAAAAAATCATTGAAAGATAAATACAATAATCTATTAAAGTTAAAAAAAAAAAAAAAAAAGTTGTTAAAGAAAGTTTTTTTTAATGAGGAAACTTTTTTTTTCTTATTAAAAATGCAGAAACTGTTGTTATATTTTTATTTATACTTATTGAGAAAATTTTTTCGTTTTTCCTTAAAAAAAAATAAAATGCAAAATAAATTTTCTTGTACGAGAGAAACGATTTATGGTAATTTTGGTACATTTATTAAAAAAATAAAAAAAGAGAAAGAAAAAATTTATATATATTTTTTGAATAATGAAAGTATATTATTAAACTATGAAAATAACAGTAGTAAAAGTAGAAAGGCATGTAATTCGTTTAAAAAAAAAGAGAAAGAAAAAAAAAAACTTATATTTATCTCGAAAATAATATGTATTGAAAAATATTTAGTAAAGAAAAAAGAAAAAAGGATGGAATTATTAGACAAAAATAGTCTTCATCATAACGAAGTAAATTTTAATAAAAATAATATAAATAAGATGATAGAGAAAGTAGAACTGAAAATAGAGATAAATGAAAAATTTGAAAAAAAAAACGGAAATAAAAATTTAGGTATAAAAGATGAGAATCTTTACAATTTTTTCAAATTGAAAAATATGAAGAAAACAGTTTGCAAATATTTGTCTTATTTGATTGAAAAAACAAAAGAAAAAATTAAAAAAGACGAAAATGTTTTTTATTTAAACGTTAATTTACACAAGTTAAAACTGTTAAAAATAGTAAATCAACTACAGATTGAAATAAAAACTATTATGGAGTATATATATAAAATGAATGATAACAATGAAATTAATATTAATAATAATAGAAAAAGAAATGAAGGGCTAAATTTTATTGATTATCAAAAAATAGATAAATTGTTACTTTTTATAAATAAAAAAATAAAAATTAATAAAAATTTACGTATTTTTAATATCTCCAATGAAATATTAAAAAAGAAAATGGATTTTACGAAATTAATTAAAATAAATGATAAAGTAATACATAACTTAGTTTTATATGAGAAACAATCATTCGATAAAATATTTAAGAAAAATAAATTACTTTCTTATAAAATGACACTTAATTACTTAATTTTTTTTATAAATGGACATATTTCTTATTCCGCCAATATTTTTACTAATGATTACGAGAAACTAAATAAGTCATATAACATATATTTTGTAAATATATATAAGAACGACATCATTAAAAATAAGTTTATTGAAGATACTATGTATTTTTTAGAGAATATATTTGCATATATAAGTGATATTGCTACATTTATTAAAAATATTAACGTGAATAAAAAAAAAAGATTTTCTTTTAATATACGCAAAATATTTTGTTATGAAATACTACAAAATAAAGGCGTAGTTAGAAAAATTTATAAGGGTAAAAAAAAAGGGGATTTCTTTCTTAATATTTTCATATTTTTTAAGGAAAAAATTCTATTTTTTCATTCTTATAAAAAATATGATAAGAATAATAATTTATTTAATCCCTTTTTTGTTAAAATTTTGAATCAAAATAAATATTATGATGTTTTTTTAGATAGTACAAATTCTAGGACAGACAAAAATTGAAATAAAAGCAAAATATATTAAAATTGTAAAAATTTTGTATATTAAATCTTATAGAATATGCTTTATTTTCATATCAAAAAGATAAGAACATTTAACATAATGAAATTGTTTGTTCACTAATTTTCTCATGTTAATTTTGCATGTTAATTCTTTTTTTATACTTTAACTTATTCAATTTAAGAATTTTTTTTATTATTTCTACTACTATTAAAATTTATTATATTCTCCTATTATGAAATTATTGGATACAATTATGTATATATGCAAAATAAAATATTTGAAAAAAAGGATGTCTATTTTTCTATAGTACTGTAGTGATGTTCTTTCGTTTCATACTTTTCTTATATATAGTATATTAAAAATCTAATTTTTATTATTTTTAAAATTGAAAAAATAATTTTTTTTAAAGCAGTTCATTTTTCACACATATATTGTGAGTTCAAAAAAAAAAAAAAAAAACTGAACTTTTTTATTTAATTCCTGACAAAATTTAAGCAAATTTTCTGCAGGCATATGTGTGGTCATTTTTTTTTTTTTTCAAAGATATAATAAATCATAAGACACCAAAAGAATTAAGCATTATTGATTTTTTTATATATTCTATTAAGTTGGAATAGTAGTAGATACTATAAAATATTTTTTTTTAAAATAGATAGTAGGAAAAAAAAGGAAAAGTACTGTAGGCATAAAAGTAAATATTTATATACATGTATATGTATTTATAAAACAGCTTAATATAAGTTGAGGAAAAAAAAAGTACTTACGCTTGAGTAATAGAATAAAAATAGTGAATAACAAAATTTAAAATAAAGATACATCAAACTTATTTTATTTGAATGAAGAAAAAAAAAAAAAAATAAATAAAAGAATAAAGTTAATAATATATATATTTTTTTTTTATCTTATTTTTATTTATTTTTTTTTTCTGTTTTACGTAATTTATAAAAGATGGATTTAAGAAAATGGATATCAAAAAAAAGTTCTCTTACATCATATGATAAAATAAAATATGAGTTTTCAGATGTTAAATATACAGTTGATCATGGAAGATTGGAAATTTTACATGGAGTAAAAGGATTATTATTGCCTAAAACGATCACTGTTATAATGGGACCTAGCGGTAGTGGTAAAACAACTTTATTAAATATATTATCAATGAAAGTAACTGATGGGGTTCAAGGTAATTTTTTAATAAATGATACAACTAGAACTAAACATATAAAAAATCATATGGGATATGTATTACAAGATGATTATTTTTTGTCGAGGTTAACTGTTTATGAGACGATTGAATTTACAGCAAAATTAAAGTTAGATATAAGAGATAAAGCAAAATTAGATGAATTAGTTCATTCAGTTTTAGATATTATGAGTTTAACTCATGTTAAAGATACTATAGTAGGAGATGCTTTTATAAGAGGAATAAGTGGTGGTCAAAGAAAAAGATTATCTATTGCAAATGAAATATTATCTAATCCTCGTCTATTATTAATGGATGAGCCAACAAGTGGCTTAGATTCTTCATCTGCTTTATCATTAGTAGAATGCATTCAAAGAATAGCTAAAATATCGGATACTACAATCTTATCATCTTTACACCAACCTAGCAGTCAAGTTTTTGGAAAATTTGATAGACTTATAGCTATTACTAATGGTTATATCATATATCATGGAAAAACTACTCAGCTAAATAAATATTTAAAAAAGATTGGTTTTATTTGCCCATATGGGTGGAATGTAGCTGATTATTTAATGGATGTGTTAACTAACGATAATTATGAAGCAATTTTAATAGATAATTACAATAAATATCTTCATTTCGATAGTGAAGTAGGCTATTATATGAATATTGATGCCATTGATAATACTATTATTCATGATGATTATGATACAGCATATGAAAAAGCAGGAGCAATGGATAAATTCACAGAGAATAAAAATACTATTGGAATAAATAAATCTGAAGTTTTATCAATGCAAGAAATTCAGGCAAGGGAACAGGATTCAATAAAACTAAAAGCAGTTGAAAAATTAATTTCTCTACAAGAAAAAAAGACTCCATATTTGAGACAGAATTTTTTTTTATTAATAAGAGGATTAAAAAAGATAATAACCGATGAAATTACAATAATTAAAATGATTGATTTGGTTGTTATTTTAACATTATTTGGTTTTCTATGGTTAAAAACATTTAAAGAAGATAAAGAAGAAGAAATTATAGACACAATTGGTGCTATTTTTTTTATTCTTTCTTACTGGACTTTTTATCCAGCTTATTTATCTTTATATTCTTTTCCTTCAGAAAGAGAAGTAATAGCAAGAGAAAGAAATATGAAAACATATCAAGTAAGTAATTACTTTTTTTCTAAATTATTAGCTGAATTTATTTATTTTTTTATTATTATTGCCTTTTGGATTTTAATAACCCACCTAATTTTATATGGGACATTAAAGTTTGGTGTATATGTTAGTTATGCTTTTATAACTTTATTAAATGCTTTGATAAGTAGCTCTTTAGGATATTTTATATCCACATTATTTGACAACTTAAGTAAAGCTGTTAGTTTTCTATCTGTTGTCCTCTTAACTATGACTTTAACTAACGGTTTTTATGTTGAAATATCTAAATTGGAAGTACCATTCAGATATTTACAGTGGTTATCTTATCAAACTTATTCCGCTTCAGTACTTGCAAAAATAAAATTTGATAATACACTTATTAAGTGTGCATCTGACAATATATCTCCTACGTGCAGAGATTTTGGGTCATTTCCAGGGGATGTTATCATAGAGAAGAGATTTGCGACTTTACAAATCCCAATATCTATTTTTATTTTAATTTGCTTCTATGTTGTTATTAAATTATCAACTTATATTTCTTTAAGATGGTCTCAATCATTAAAAATGAAATAGTACATGTATATTTATATGCCATTCAACTAAAAAATAAGAAAATTTTTAATTTTAAGAAAAAATATTATGTATGTTTTTACATTTTCATGTGAAAATATTCTATATATCCTTAACATGTATCTTTTAATTTATAATTTATATAAAAGTGTAGAAAACATATAATTTTTTTCTACTTTTAAAAAATTAGCTTTTTTTTCTTTCATGGATTTATTATTAAATATTAGTATATATAGATAAATATAACTTTGTTTTAAATGAATTCAGAAATTATGCTTAATATGTACTTAATTTTTTTTTAACTAAAATTTCATCAATAGGAATATTTTATCTTAGAAAATATATAATTATGCATATACAAGTAAAATTTATTTTATATAATCAAAAAGAAAAAAAAGATTAACTATTTTAATTAAATGAATATAATTTTATTTTATCATCACTTTTTAATATGGAAATATGGAAATGCAAATTAATTACACTGAAAAATATGTTAATGCTTCTTACAAGATAGAAGTGCATTATATGAATACATAATAATACAAAAAAATTATTCTTAAAAAAAAAAAAAAAAAATTAATTATTATCAAATGAAATGAAAAGCACATTTTTTAAAACCTGTTATAAAATTTATTTTTCTTATTTTTATATGTATAAAATAAAATATTCCTGAATAATACTTAAACATTTTTTAGAATTCAAGTTTTTTTTATCAATTAATTTTTCATAAATCTTATTTTATTCTTCGATGTCACTAATAACATATTTAAACGAAGAAAAAACAAAAGGAAAATATGTCTATCCTAATGGGAACATATATATAGGAGATTTTAGAAATGAAAAATTTCATGGACATGGTATATAGAATATTAAAAAAAAAAGAAAAAAAAATTAACATTACTATTACTAAAGTTTAAAGAAAAAAATATGTATCAGGTATTACAAGCATATTTTATTTTTAGGTATTTTAAGTTTTAAGGAAAAAGGTAAATTTAAAGGAATTTGGAAAAATGGGAAAATTATTAGTGGTCAATATTATTTCAGTGATGGTTTAAAGTATGAAAATAATTGGAAATATTTAATTGATAACCCTTATTTTTATAATGAACAAATTAACAGCAATGAAGTTATTTACAAAGAAGAAAAAAAAAATGTTTACTTGGATAAAATTTATGATATAGGTAATGAAATTCAGGGTATTTTTTTTTTAAATCTTATATGAATTTATTTATTTTCCTTTTTTTTATACTCCATGTTCTTGTGTGTATATTTTTTTTTTTTCACTTTTTGGCTATTTAATGTATTTTTATTTACATTTATTTTTTTTATTTTTTCTCTTTCGGCTATACACATATATTATTTTTATTTTATTTTATTTTTGGCTATTTGTGTTGAATATTTTTTTATGAATTTTATTTTTTACTAAAAGTATAATGCATTTCTTTTTTTTTTTTATCTTTTTGTATAATGGTCTTTTTTTAAGGGGATGGATACTGCAATATTGAAGAAAAAATTGTGTATGATTTTAATAATAACAAAGAAATTAGAAAAGTGAATGAAAGAGAAAAAAATTGGATAAGAAACCATTGTGCAAAATACTAAAAGGAAAAAATTATATTAATCCAAAAAGTTATATTAATTAATAGAGAATATTCAATCTAAAATATATATTTTCAGTAGAAATATTATTCTAATTATTCATTGTTCAATTTCAATATATATATTTATTTTTATTTTTTTTAATGTAAATAATATATTGTACTTTTTTCTTAGTTCATTTAAAAAAAAAACAAAATAATAAAATAAAAAATTGTATTCCCATAAAAATAGGAATACGTGATGCTACTAATTTCATTATTAAATTTTTCTTGATAATTTCATTATGTTCCATTAAATTTTTAAAATTTCACTAAGTATATATTTGTACTTATTTTTTATTAAAAATGTATTTTTATATATTGAATTTTAGTTAATATATATTTCGTCTACATGCACATTTTTTAGTTTTAATATTCATACACTTTTTTGTTATTTTTGTCAATTTTTTTTATCTTAATTATAGAACTGTAGTATATTTTTTACATTATTATTAATCTTTTGTTTTTTTACTTTTGGCTATACTTAAATGTCATAAAATAACTTTATTTTTTAAAAATTTTTAAATAATACGTTTTTTTAATTTTCTTATAATACACTTTGAACAAAATGATAGATTATTATTACTGTTATACAAAAAAAAAAGGCGATGTCGGAAAGAAATGTGATTTTAAAAAGTCCAAAAGTCAAATTATAGGAAGAATAGAACCTAATAATGAGTTAAAAAATAAATTTATTTACAAGGAAAATATTTATTATAATGATGACAACATAAAAAAATTTAGTGAACAATATGTAAATATTGAAAGTTTAAAATTAGAGAATAAATTTTTTTATCACAACGAAGGTGGATGGACAAAAGATGTAGACATTAGTGAGCATCAAAACAAATTGAAATATATAAAGAGATTAGACAAGGATATAAACTTAATTAATAGCTTAAAAATATTGATGAATGAAACAACAAAAATAATAAATAAAAATAATAGTATCAATATATATGAAGAGTATTTTAAAAATGATTTACAAAATGAAGAAGATTTTAAAATTAAGTCTATATTAATAATAAAAGATAAAATGAGAAAGTACCAAAGATTTATTACATCGATTAAATGGTCTACTGACAACACTTACAAATTAGCAATATCTTATTGTGCAAATGATTATCAGAAAATTCTTAATAATTCTCCTAAGAACTGTTTATTATATGATTTGAATCAAATCAACAATCCCTATCAAACATTATACTCAAAGACATTTATAAAATGTTTGCGTTTTAATCATAAAAATTCTGATTTGTTATTAGCTGGATCTTATGATGGAACCATTAATTTATGGGATTTGAGAAAAAAAAATACTTCATGTGAATCTTCTTTAATAAATGTAAGTCACAAAAATATTGTTAATGATGTGATATGGATGCAAACTAAAACAAATAATCACTGTTTATCTATTTCCAATGATGGTTTATGTTTGATATGGGATATTCGTAATTTTTCTAATCATATTGAATCTTTTTATTTAACTAAAGATCCGACAGATTTCTGCGAGCTAGAAACTGTGAACGAAACAGAGAATTTAAAGTTATGTAATACCTTAAATAACACAGATAATACGAATAATTTACTTAACACAAGTAATTTACATAATATAAATAATGTAAATAATACAACTAATATAAATAGTTTAATTAATAATTCAATTAATTCAAGTAATTTAAATTATAGTGCAAATTGTTTAGAATGGAATTTAGAAGCAGGGCCATCCAAAATACTAGTAGGGACAGATGAAGGATATATACTATCTTTATCAAAAAGACAATCAAAAAATTTAGAACTTCTTCAAAAATATGGGGTCTCAAATGAAAAACATTTGTCAGGTATCACAAGCATAAAAAGGATACCTATCAATTTAAAGTACTTTTTATCAACAGATAAATGGGGTTTCAATATATGGTCGGAAGACATAAAGTTTCCTATTATTTCTAATTATTATAATGAATGTATTATTAACAAAGGACTATGGATATATGATTCTTCATTTTTCATGTTAATAAGAAAAGATGGATATTTAGATTTCTGGAATTTACTTTATAATTTTAATGAGCCTATTATTAAGCATAAAATATGCAATTGTTCTGTTACTGAAATAGATGCACATGCAAATAATAAATTTATATCTGTAGGGAATGAGAAAGGTGATATTCATATCTTAAAATTAGGAGAAAGTTTTTGTAAAAATTCTAGTGAAGAAAAAAATTCTTTAGATGAGCTATTTGAAAGGGAGTCAAAAAGAGAAAAAAACTTGGAATATATTAGAAAGCAACTTAATTGTATTAGAAAAAAAAAAGATTATTTAAATGTTCAAGATATACAGATAACGGAAGATGTTATAAAAGAGACAGAGAAGGAGTATGAATCATTAATTTAGAAAATAATTCCATATGTTTAAAAAAATAAAAAATAAAAGTATATATAATTGGGTAAAATTATTTAAGAGGACAAAAAAAAATCAATAATAAATAAGTCATATGCATAACAAAGAAGTACTTTAATAAAAATATTTCTATCTTTTACTTTTTTTTTAAGAAATTATACAACTTTTACTAGGATATTATTTGATGTAATCCTTTGCCTTTTTTATTCCTTAGGCTTATTACAATTGAAAATAAATTAAAAAATTATTTATTTTTTTCTTTTTTAAAATATGAATATTCATATATTTCAGTGAATTTATCTTTATACATATTTCTTTATATATTTCTAATTTCTTTTCCTTTTTTTTAAAGAAACAACATTTGGAAAAAAAAAAAAATTTTAGACTTACGATATATCTGAATTAATCAAAAGATGAGATACATACGAAAATATTTTCCAGTTAAATTATCTTAAAATTGTTTAAAAAACCTTTTTCACACGTGTATAATATAGATTAAAAAAAGAAAAAAAAAAAATGCATCTTTATAACAAAATTTGCAGTAGTAATATATAAAGGTATAAAAAATAAAAGAAGCAATATATTTAAGTTTTAGAATAAATATAAAAAGAGAAACCTATGATAATTTTATATTTTCATTTGCAAAATATAAATAGGTAATATTTATTCCTAATATTCAAAAAATTTAAAAAAATAATTTTTTCTCAAATTATTTCTTAAAAAAATTTCAGTTTTTCTTTTATATACAAATTAAAAAAAAAAAAAAATTATTAAAAAATTAAAAATGTTCATTGAAAAAAATAAAATTTATATATCTACATGAAGTTACTTAAAATTTGTTGATTAAAAAAAAAAAAAATCTTAATACATTAATCATTTTATTTTAAAAAGGTATTTTTGCTGATCATAGTTTTCATAACAGAAAAAACAAGTTTATTGGACTCTGAATAGGTATATAAAATTATATATAGTTCTTATAATAGATATTTCTTTATAAGAAATAACTTATATTCACTTGAATTATGAAATTTTTGTAACTTTTGTTTTCTTTCTTTTTTATATAAGAAATATATATATTTTTTACTTTTTTTTTAATTAGAAATTTAAAAAAAAAAATGACTAATAAATATAACAAAATAAATAAAAACAATTATGAAACACGAGAGGCAGTGTATTATAATGAAGGTAATAAAAATGATTGTGATAAAGAAAAAGATATAAAATATTTTAATGAAAAAGAATTAAAAAGCTTTTTTGATGAATGGCAACAATTTTATAAAGAAAAACTAAATGATGGAGAAAGAAAAAATTTTATAATGTTAGATGAAGAAAAAAATGTAGAGAATGGAAATAATGAATATTTTAATTCATATAACTATATACATATACATGAAGATATGATAAAAGATGAAGTAAGAACGAGAACTTATTATGACGCGATGAGAAAAAATGAGCATTTAATAAAAGATAAGATAGTATTAGATGTAGGAAGTGGTACAGGTATTCTGTCTTTTTTTGCTGCAAAATGTGGAGCAAAACATGTTTATAGTATTGAGAAAAGTGATATAGTTTATACAGCATTAAAAATAAGGGATGAAAATAACTTAACTGATAAAATTACTTTTATAAAAGGATTAGCAGAGCAAATTGAGTTACCAGTGAATAAAGTTGATATCATAATATCCGAATGGATGGGTTATTGTTTATTATATGAAAATATGCTTGATACTGTTTTATATTGCAGAGATAAATGGTTAAAAAAAGGTGGATTAATTTTTCCTGATAAAGCATTTATGTATATAGCAGGAATTGAAGATAGTATATATAGAGAAGAAAAATTTGATTTTTGGAAAAATTGTTATGACTTAAATTTTTCTTCAGTTTTACCAATACTCAAAGAAGAAGTTGTTATAGATTATGTTGATAAAAATTTTGTTGTTACAGATACATGTCGTATTTTAACATTAGATTTAAATACTTGCACAAAGGAGGAATTATCATTTGTTTCTCCTTTTAAATTAAAAATGATTAGAAAAGATTATATACATGCACTGGTCATATGGTTTGATGTTTGTTTTTCAGCTTGTCATACAGAAGTTAGTTTTACAACAGGTCCCTTCGGTAGTCACACACATTGGAAACAAATTGTTTTGTATACTGATAATATTATAACAGCCGAAAAAAATGAAATATTAAGAGGTATTTTTGCTTTAAAAAAAAATAAAAAAAATAATAGGCATCTTGATATGAAATTACATTATATTTTTGATGGTATACACACCAAAGCTAAGTCTATACAATACTTTAATATAAGTTAATTAAACAAAAGGAAAAAGATATTTGTTTATACAATTATATAAATTTATGCTTTCAATTAATCTTTTTTTTTTTTTATATATATGTAATATACACTTTATTACAATACATTTGAACATATTTTTATGAATTCTCAATTTGCAATTAAATTAAAAATTTATATGTACAAATTTATACGTTGTGTTATACTTTAAAAAAAAAAAAAAATACTATTGTTTTCAAAAAATTTTAATTTTTTTGTTTTCTTTTTTTTTCTTTTTTAATTATAATCCTTTAATTTTACACACTTTTACTCTTAACTTTATGTTCTTTCTTTTTAATACACATTTTTTCCTTTTATTTGCTTTTTTTTCACTTTTTATCTTTACTCTAAATCGAGTTTTTATTATGTAATTTCACAAATATGCAAATAAAAAATAAAGATGAACAAGGAATTAAATTTAAATTAATTTTCAACTAATGAAGTAATGATAAAAAAATAATATTTACATTTTAAAAATTAATATTTCTATCAATTTTTTTTTTTCAAAAATAAAATTATACTTTATAAGAAAATTAATATAAATAAAAATATAAAATTAAAAAATTTATATATTTTTTTTCAACTATTAGAGAAAAATACTGAAGTTTGAACACCTTTTTATAATACTTTTTCCTATTTATATTAATAATTCTTATAATATGTATTTTTTTTTAAGGATAAATGTCTTCATAATTTATTAAAATGAATATTTTTAGTGTGAAAGGAATACTTTTAATTTATTGTTTCTTAACAATGTTTTCTTATTTTTATTTTTTTTTATGTTATCATAATTATTACTGAAATATATAGTTTATTTAATGTATAGTGGTAATATATTATACCAGAATAACTATCAAAAAAAGGATACAAGGAAAATAAGGTTATTCTATTAAAAACCATGTCAATAACTTAACAATGTTATGCTTCTTAAAAATTTTATTTTTTAATTTACATATATATATTAGATGAAGTATTTTTAGAGAAAAAAAAATAAATGATACAAACTTATAAATACATAATATAAAAATATAATTTTTTTTTAAAAAAATACTTTTCTGAGGCTCTATATTTTTTATTAAAAACAACTAATTATATTTAGTTTTTAGTTCAATTGTTTTGCTATAACTTAATAAAAATATTTATAGGAATTTTTTGATTACAGAAAATAAATAAAAAGTATAAGAATAATATATATATTTTTATAAATATATAATTTTGTATATCGTATTTTTAACAATATTAAAATGTTTTTCTCCTTTTTAATTATTCCCATTACTTACAAATAAGTTTTAAGTTGGATTTTTTATTTTTTTTTTCTTTATATTTTATGTTGAAATATTCCTAAACTTTACATTTATTAAATACATACTTATACTATTTATTTTAATTGGTGCTTTTATCAAAAATTCTTACATATTTAAGTGATTAACAAAAAAGAAGAAATTGCAAATATTTTTTAAACCTGTAAAAATATTATCAATTTTTTTTTTATTGCAGTAAATAAATAAATATAATTTTTATCATAATTGTTTTTTTATTTTTTATATTTATAGAATAAATTATATATTGTATTATATAATATTATATTATATTTTTTATTTAGTTTTTTTTTAATTTTAATCGAAACATAGCTATTTATTTTTAATATTTTTATTAATATTTTATATATTCTGAATAAATTGTATTTATAATTTCACTTTTTTTTAAAGAATTAAATACATTTTTGAATAAAATTCATTTGTATTTTTATTCTGAATTTTTATTTTTATTTCAATTTCAATTTTAATTTTAATTTAAATTTTTCTTTTCAAAAAAATGGAAAAAATATCTCCAGAAATTTTAGCTGCAAGGGCTAAACTTAAAGAAAAGATGGGAGGTAGTCAAAGACAAATAGGAGGAAAGGGTAGTGCTAGAAGAAAAATAAAGAAGATTCATAAAAATTCTATATCAAATGAAAAAAAAATTAGCTTGATTTTAAAAAAAATAGGAGCTTCATATTTTGGTGATGTTGATGAAATTTCTATATATAGAACAGATGATACTTATTTAGAATTTAAAAAACCAAAATTATCTGCGTCCTTACCATCGAATACATATATTGTTACAGGAAAGTTTACTGAACAAAAAATTGATATAAACAAAATTTTTGAAGGATTAAAAGGAAATAAAAATTTAGATATGAATCTTCTTGAAAAAATTAAGAATGATCCTAATTTAAAAAATATTCTTAATAAAGAAAATAATTTGAAAAAGGAAAGCGAAGGAGTTGATATACCAGATTTAGTAGAAAACTTTGAAGAAGTTTCAAAGGAAGAAAAATAATGTATATATAAATGATTTTTTATAACTCTTTTATTTTATTTTACTTTTTTTTTCTTTTTTTTTTTTCTTTACGACAAAATAATAGTACATAAACAAAATTTACCAATACAATAATACAGATACTTATATGTACATAAGATTTATTTTAAAATAACTAATAATTAATTTGTAATATACTCATTTAGATTAATTTTAAATATCTAAATGAAAACTCTCAGAAGAAAAATTAATCATATCAAAAATTATATAATAAATAAACTTTTTTTTTTTAATAAAGGCATTTAAGTTTATATATAATATACACACAAAATAAAGAAATTTAATTGGATAAAAAAAAAAAAAAGCTATAAAAAGGTTGAAAACAACATATAAACTCAAAGATAAGAGTACTTCTTGTTTTTAATATTATCACAGATTTAATATTTTTAACTAATATAGGAAAACTTAAAGAGTAAATATTTTTTTTATTTCTTTCTTTTTTGATATAATTGTAATAAAACTTGTTTTTATTCTTTTCAAATGAATTATTATTTTTGAATTTATGCGATGTGTTAAACAAAAAAAAAATCCTAATCCTTTATTTATTTTTTTTTGCATATTAATGTAAAATAAAAAAAAAAAAGATTTGTTGATTCTCTTTTTATTTTATATATTTCAATGAATAAGAAAGGATATAAAATCCTTTTTATGTTCCTTTTTTTTTTTTTAAAAAAAATAATAATAAAGGCTTACTTTCATACATTGAATAATTTTATATAGGAAAAAAATATGAAAATAAATACGCATACTTTAAAATTATTAATATTTCTTAAGTATTTAAAATTATATAATTTCTGAAATAATGTAATTTTATGTGATAGCAAATATAAGTCATCAATTCTTATATCACAAAATATGAATTTTAAGTAAAATAAATTCTATATCTTTAAAAGAGGAAAAAAAAAAAATACGTAAAAAAAAAGTATATCATAAATATTTTTCATATTTGTGTTTCAAATTATAAACAATGAGAAATAGTTTTTATATTACACTTTGAATCTCATTTTATTTTATTAAAACTTATTATAGAAACCTCTTTTTACTTTTTTTTTTTTTTAATTTTTAAAAAAAAAACTAAAATTAAATTTTTTTATTTTTAATATATGATCACTAGAAAATTATTAAAATTATAGAATTTTTTTTTTTTTTTTAATGATTATATATTGACCCCCTTATACTCTCAGTGCATATAAAGAACTATTAAATATTTTTAAAAATAATTTTTTTTTTTGCAATAATGTACATGAATGAAAATTTTTATGCAAAAATTAATAAAAGAAAAAAAAAAAAATATAAAAAAATTTATTGATAATTTTATGTATGTATATATATATATTTATACATATATGTATATGTATTGTAACTAACATTTAAATTTTAGTTTTATATATATATTTTTTATAAATTTTTATATATTTTTTTTTGTAAGATCTGAAAAAAAAATATATAGAAAAATTATTCCCAGAATTTATATATTAAAAAAAAAAATATACGTATAAAAAAATTATATATATATATATATAAATTTATTATTTATATTATATTAATTTCTTAAGTAAAACAAAATGGGAGGAAAGTCAAGAGGTAAAAGATCAGGAACTAGATATAAGTTTTCAAAAAAATTTCGTCAACATGGAGAATGTTCAGCTAATAAATATTTAGAAAAGTTAAAATATGGAGATTATGTTGATATAATATGTGATTCTACCCAGCAAAAAGGAATGCCTTTTAATTATTATCATGGAAGAACTGGAAAAGTTTTTCATATTACAAAGAGGGGTGTCGGTGTATTGGTAAATAAAAGAGTTAAACATAGAATTGAAATGAAAAAGGTTTGTGTAAGAATTGAACATGTCAGAAAATCTAAATGTAATCAAGATTTTCTTTTAAGAAAAAAGCAAAATGCAGAATTAATTAAAGAAGCAAAATTAAAAAATGAACGTATTTCTATAAAGAGAAAACCAGAAGAACCTAAACCAGCTGCTATGATAAAAGTACCCAAATCAAAAATCATTACAGTTGAACCCTTGCCATTTTATGAAGAATATTAAATGATAAAAAAGAAAAAAGAAAAGAATATACGAATAAATTATCAAAAAAAGAAGTTTTAGAAAAAAAAAAGTAATATTGATAAAAAATGGAAGAGATGAAGCTGTAGAATTATTATTAGTATAAAAAAAATAGTACAAGTAAAGATATTAGAAAATAATAAAGATATATTTATAATAAATATAAATAAAATCAAATTAATCATTAAACAAATAAATGTAGAAATAAATACCATTTTTATTTTTGATTAATTGAATAATATTTTAGGTATTTATGTTTTATAATAACATTAAATATTTATTTTATTATTTCAATTTTTTATCCATTTAAGAGAATTTTGTTTTATTTTAATATTTTTATTTATTTATTTTTTTTTCCCTTTTTTTTTTTTATATAAATAAATAGATACTTAAAACAATTTTTTTAATTTTTGAGAAATATGTGGATCTTTTAAAAAAAAAATTAAAAATCTATTTACTTATTAATTTCCTTATTCGAAATTTATTTAAATTTTTTTTTTTTTTTATTAAAAAAAAAAAATTTCTTTTAATTAAAAGTTTTTGTTTTAAATTTTTAAGTTAACATAAATATTTCAATGAAAAGTAAAATACAATGTAAATTTTAACAATAAAATTAAAATGGAGGAGGAATCTATAAAATAATTGGATACAAATATTTAATGTTGATTGTTAATAAAAAAAAAAGAGAAAATGTATTTAATTATTACTTTTTATACACAATGTATGCTTAAACCTTTTTTTACATGTATTTATTTAGTTCTTATGTTTTAATGTGCCGATATATATTTTTTTTTTATTACAAAAAAAAGCCTTAATATTTTAGAAAAAATTAATTTTCTAAATTTTAAAAAAATAAAAATTTACATAAATGAATTCTATAAAAGAAAATTTTTATTTTATCTTATTTTGGTAATTTATTTTTCTTTGCTTGGCAACATATTCTTATAAAGAATATTTTATTGTTTTTATTTTTTATTTTTACTTTTTCAATAACAAAAAATTTCTACAAAAATGGATATAAAAAAAAATGTAGATGAAACAGGTGAATCTAATGAAGCAAATGAAAATATATATGAAGAACTGTTTTCATTTGCTATTAGTGATAATGAAATAGTAAAAAAAGAAAGTTTACGAATTATTTTAAGTTTATTAGAAGAAAACGAATTAGTAGAATACATTAAAAAAAATAATAAAAAATGTTTTAAAGCTATTGTTTCGAATTTAAGTTCAAGAAGCAAAATGTTATCTCTTGAATGTTTATTAAATTTATCTGCTCGATTACCAAAAGGTATTTATAAAAAAGAACATTAAATTTATAAGTATATATATATATATATATATATATTTTTTTTTCTTTAACTATATATTAAATTATATAGAATTAACTGAAAGAAATATAATAGAAATATTATTTGATATGGCAAAGGAGGAAGAAAAGTATGAAGAAAATTGTATTGATTTATACATAATGATAATATCAAATTTAACAAGGTGCAAAGAAGGAATATATAAAATACTTGATTTAAAAGAAGATACTAATGTTGATATAAATGAAGATAAATTTTTTGTTAGTTATTATTTAAATAAATTATTGTATTTCTTTTTCTTACCAATAAAACCATCAGTTAATAAAAATATTAATGATAAATATATATATGTTTCACATATATTGATTAATATAAGTTCAATTAAAGAAAGTTCTTTATTTTTTAAAAATGTATCATTTTTAAATAAAATAAGTGAACAAATATTAAATAAGGATAGGTTTAGGGCTATGTTACCATTTATAATAAACTTGTGCTTAAATGAGACTACATATAATTATTTATTTGATGATAATTGTATTTTATTTCCATATATATTATCATACGTTTATACAAATAATTATTCTTTACGCAATAATAATTTATATAATTCAAATAACATAGACAAAAATGATAATATACACAATTTAATTTTGCAAAAGGCAACAGTTTTAATTAACTGTTCTATAATAAAAAGTAGAATTATTATTATTTTATTATATCTATGTAAAAGGGATTATTCAAGGTATTTTATTTATTTCTCTTTTTTCTTTCTTTTTTTTTTTTTAATTTTTATATCTTATTGTTTCACTTTATTTTATTTATTATTCTTATTTATTTCTTTTCTTTTTTTTCTTTTTTTTTTCCCAATTATAGAGAAAAACTTCTTAATTATGGAATTTCTGATATTCTAAAAAATTGGAAATCATATGAAAAAGATACTGAGCTACTGTAACTTTACTCAAGAAAAAATATGAACATATATATATTACTTTTAAAAGTTTGATATATATAAATATAAATTTTTTTTTTTTTTGTATCAGATCTGATATAGAGAATATCACTAATAAGTTTGAAGGAAAAAAAGATGGTGAAGCTTTTACTAGTTAGAATACAATTTTCAAAAATTATGAGAAATAAAATTTAGTTTTATGCAAAAATATCATAGGGTACTGAAAAACTAAATAAAGTAAAATTTTCATTTTTTCTGACTTTCATGTGTTTAAAATGTTAAAAACATAAACATAAATTTTAATTATTTGTAATTTATAACCTTATAATAATACATAAAATTTCTAGAAAATTAAAAAATATAGAAATTTTGTTTTTGTACTTTATAAAGTAATAATATGATAATTTATAATTTAAAAAAGAAACAAAAAAAAAAAAAAAGAAATATAAGATTTAAAAAAAATGTAATACTTAAAAAATTTTACAACAAATAAAAAATATATAATAATCAAACGAAAATCAAGAAAAAATATTAGTTATTAAATTATTCAGATGTTTTATCTGATTTTCGAATATATATTGCATAAAATCGTCTATTTTATGAGAAAATTTTTCTACGTTTATATTTTCATCACACATAATTGAATTGTCGTCTATTTGTATATTGTTATTACATATAAAATTATTTAAGTCTGATAAATATTCATCATACTCTGAATAATCATAGGTATTTGTGTCTACCTTATTTTTTGTTTTATTAATTAAATTTTCTATTTTGTATTTTTCTAAACTATCACATATACATATTATATTCTTTTTTTTATATTTACTTTCTATTGAGTTCATTTTGCTATTGTCTTCCTCTAATAAATCAGTGTAATCTTCTAATTTTTCTTCTTCATCTTCTGTTTTTAATATTCCATTTTTATGTATAATACTTTCTCTGTTTACTTTTTCATCAGTGTATAAAAAATCAGAAGTGATCAATTTACTTTGACCTTTGTCATTATCTTCATTAGAACGAATTTGTTCATATGCCTCTTCAATTATGTGAGTTATTCTACTTTTATTTTCATTATCTTCATATTTTTCTTTTTCATTTTCTTTTTCTTCATCCTTTTCATATTTGTCTTCTCTTTTATTTTCTTTTTCTTCATTCTTTTTATAATTTTTTTCATTTTCTTCTTTTTTACTCTCATCATACATTTTTTCATTTTCTTTTTCTTCATTTTCATTCTCATTATACATTTTTTCATTTTCTTTTTCTTCTTTTTTACTCTCATCATACATTTTTTTTTTTTCTTTTTCTTCATTTTCATTCTCATTATACATTTTTTCATTTTCATTTTCTTCTTTTTCACTCTCATCATACATTTTTTCATTTTCATTTTCTTCTTTTTCACTCTCATCATACATTTTTTCATTTTCTTTTTCTTCTTTTTCACTCTCATCATACATTTTTTCATTTTCTTTTTCTTCATATTTTCTTTCCTTTTCTTCATCTCTTTTTAATGCCTGATGAAAAATTCTTTTAAACTTTGTTGAAGAAGTAGAAAGAGAAAATAAATCTTCATCATCACTATCAATTTTGTTTTTATCTGAGAAAGCATTTTCTTTTATTTCATTAAAATTAAAATTAGAAAAATTACTGTATTTATCATTTGTTAAATTAAAATCATCTGAAACAAAACTATGATAATTTAGTAAGTTACTATTAATAGAATTATTGAAAGAAGTATTTTTTTTAAAATTTTTTTTTTCTTTATTACTATCTACACCATTAAAATTATTTTTTGAAAACGAAAAATGATTTTCCATATTTAATGGTTGTTTATTGGGATTATTTTCATTATTATAAAAACAAAATGAATCTGTTTTATTAGAATTTTCATTGCTTATATTTCTATTGGTTAATTTAAACTTTATATTATCATTTTTCTTTCCTTTATCACTTTCTTCATTTGAATAAAATCCTAGACGCTTTTTAATATTTTTAATAATTTCTTTGACATTATGTTCAGATGTTTTTTTATTATATAAGTCCTTTTCTATTTTTGTCTTTTTCTTTTTTCTTTTTTTTTTATTATTTATATTATCAATATTATGAACGTTTTTATAAAAACTTTTATTTAGTATTTTGTTATAGTCTATAAGTTTCATTTTCTTATTGTGATTGTTATATATTTCCTTAAATGAATCAAAAAGATTCCATTTTTCTTCTGAATTACTTAAATTATCACTATGGTTCATTGAAGTTTGATTATCATTATATGGGCTTGCTAGTTGTTTGCAAAAATCTATATCATTTACATTTTTTACATCTTCGTTATAAGAATTATCAACATTTACTTCTTTATGCTTATTTGAAATAAATGAAAAATTTATTTTTTCATTATCTTCTCTTGAAAAAATATCATCGTTTTGACTTAAATCAATATCATTTTCTGCGAAAATATAATTTTTTTTTTTTTTTTCTTTTTCTTCTTTTTTAAATACTTTTTTATAAAGAGAATTATTTTCTAAATTAAAAGATGAAAATAAAGAATCATCAAAATTCTTTTCCTTGTTATTGTTATCATTTTGAGAATTTATATCATATTTATTTGATACATTAATGGAGGAACAACAATTTGAATTTTCAAAGTTTAACAAATTATGCATTTTATATTTTAATTTATTTTTTTTTTGTATGTCTTTATTTAATGCAATATTTTCAATTATTTTTTCTGAGTTTAAATAATATTTTAAGTATTCATAATTATTGTCTTCTATATCTTCTTGTTTATATTTCTCATTATTGTCACTTTTTTTTTTTTTTTCATTTGGCTTTACATTCTCTTTATCTTTTTTTTTTTTTAAATTTAATATAGTATTTCCGTTTAATTTTAAATAGTTTTTAAAACTCTCCTTCTCTAAACTATTTGTAAAATTATCATTTTTTTTATAATTTAAGTTACGTTCACAATTGTCTATTTCTTCATTATAATAAAATTTTAATTCTTCCTTAAAAAAATTCAATTTTTTATCATCGTCTTTTTTCTTAATATATTTCAATTTAGTTTTTGACACCTCATATTCCTTTCCATCTAGTGCTTCATTATAACTTCCTTTCTCTATTTTTTTTTCTTTATTTTCAGAATTAATTAAATTAATATTAGTAAATTTAAAAGGCAAATTTTTTATTATATCGTTCTTAATATCACCATTCATATTTTGTGAAAATCTTAAATATAAATTATTTTTATTATTTATCGTATTTTAAAAAAAAAAATTCTAATAAAGCACAACAAAAAAAAAAAAAATTTTGGAATATTTTTGTTATTGGGATTTTTTTTCGTATAATATACATTATAAACATAAAAAAATAAGTAATATGATAGAAAAAAATAACATATATATAATATATTTAAAATATTCCATTTTTTTTTATTTTAAAAAAAAAATATATGTTTTGTTAAAAGGACAATATATAAAAGTAAAATAGTTTATGAAATTTTATTGAAAATACTAACAAAAAAAAATTTTAGTAATATAATAAAATTATTTAATAAAAAAGTAATATGTTTAAACTTTTCTTAATATGTACTGCTTTTTTATTACAATTTTAAAAAAA
Organism: Plasmodium relictum; assembly: GCF_900005765.1. Classification (NCBI taxonomy): domain Eukaryota; phylum Apicomplexa; class Aconoidasida; order Haemosporida; family Plasmodiidae; genus Plasmodium; species Plasmodium relictum. The sequence continues at coordinate 1,040,168 of NC_041691.1, forward strand.
TAAAATATTACTAAGTATAAAATTTATATCTTAATTTGAAAAAAAAAAAAAAGCATACGCACACTTGAAAAAAGATATAATAAATCTTTACAAAATTTAAAAAGAATATTTAAATGAAAAACCTTTGTATAATTTAAAATACACATGAAAAAAAAGAAAAATAAAATAAGTAAAAGAAAAAAAATAAAAGAAAAAAAGATAAAAGTATAAACAAAAAAAGTGCAAATATGTATAACAAAAAAATAGGAAAAATAGAAGCAAAACAGAAGAAAAAAAAAAGATAAACATATTAAATACAGATGAAAGTTAATTAAACAACAAAATAAATAAAAAAAGTAACGTTCAACTAAGAGAAAAAATAACTGTTTAATAAAATATTTAGAGTTAAAAAAAAATAAAATTATATGAGTATCTCTTTTAAAAAATAAAAAGGATCATGTTTTCTTCCTTTTTTTTAAAGTTGAATGCTTATTTATTTCTTTAATTTCATCTATTTTCTTTGAATCATAGTTTTCTTCTTTAATACGAACTTTTTCATATAAACCGTTATTGCTATTCATGCATATTTGATTTTTATTTAAATTTTCTACTTTTTCATTAATAATTATAAAAATTATGACTTCAACAATTAAAGTAATATAGGAAAATAATATACCACATATTAACCTCTAATAAATAGAAAAAAAAAGTAAAAATAATAATAAAAGAAATAATAATAATATAAGAACAAAAAAAATATTTAAATAATATATATATATATATATTATTACCGTTGTAAATTTAGTATACCCTAATAAAAGACATCCATAATAACCGCTCAAAAAAGTTAAAAATAATCCCAATATTAAATTTATTCCATATCTGGAAAAAAAAAAAAAAAAAAAAAAATTAACTTCAGAGCAAAAAACAAAAGGTATATGATTTCTAAGAAAATTTTACGGAAATGCCTTTTTGTAATTAAAAAAAAAATCATTTAGTCCGTTGTTTTTATTTCCCATGATTTTTTTGTATTTCCTTTCTTCTTTTAGTAAATTTTTAAAGGATTTACTATTTTTATCGATATTTTCATATATACCTCTGTCTTTAAAAAAAAAAAAAAAATAGAACCATGATATATTTATATATATATATTAGAATAAATCTTATTTTTCATTATATTTATATATTTTTTTTTTTTTTAAATTATTACAAGTTATAAATGAATTATACATCATGTTATGAAAATTTATTTTCCCTTTATTGTTATGAATACAATATAAGTTATAGAAATATATAAGAACACTTAAAATATCAATATTTATATTTTTCTCTTTCAAATATTTCTCTATATTTTTTGAATCATTAAAAATAATATTAGAAGTTTTTTCATTAATTTTATTTGAATATAAAGAATTATTTTTAATACACCAATTTATAATCTCTTCTCTATTTTCTATAAATAGTACTATAAAATTTCTTATTTCTGTTGTTATTTCAACATTTATTATTCTTTTAACGTAAACGCTTTCTTTTTCTCTTTCTTCTTCCTCTTTTTCCTCCTTTTTTTCTTCTTTTTCTTCTTCCTCTTTTTCTTCCTTTTTTTCCTTCTTTTTTTTTTTTTCTTCCTTTTCTTCTTCCTTTCTTTCCTTCTTTTTTTCTTTTTCTTCATTTTTTTTTTTTTCTTCTTTTATTTCTTTTTCTTTTTCCTTTTCATTTATCTCTTTTTTACCTTTTTCTCCTTTTTCCTCCTTTCCAAATTTTTTTATATTTTCTTTCTCTTTCATTTCTATTTTATTGTCTTTTAATCGTTGATTTTTATATTTTATTTGTGAATAATTTTTATTTAATTATGTTTTCATAATAATTGAAGAAATTTTATCGCTAATATGGTTTTCTTATTTTAAATTTATAATGTTATTAAAGTTTTTTTTTTTTTTGAAAGGATAATTTTCTTCATATATAGTATCTTCATTAAAATTATATTTTTCTCAAGTTCATTATTTTTTGTCATAATATTTTAATTAATTGAAATTATTACCTTAAAAAAAAAATTTCTCAATTATCATAATTGTAAATTGATTTTATATTACTTTTATTTTATTTATTAATTTTTTTTTTTGTTAAATGAAAATAATAACAATTTTTTTTCTTTTAATCATGGAGAATTTTTCTTTGATATATTTCTTAAAAAATGTATTTGAAAAAAAAATATATATGTATAATTTAAAATTCCATAAGCAATAAAAATGAGTAAAAAAAAAAATTTAGTTAAGTATTTTTATTTCATTTTTAATATTTTTATACTTAAAGAACAATAAAATTCTAATGTTTCTTATTTTTTGTATTTTTTTATTTTATTTTTTTTATTTTTACTTAAAGAGGAAAATTCAAAAAAATAAAAATTGAAATGCTGTATTTGAAATTAGTATCAATTTTTTTTCTTTTCCATTTTTATTATATTACAGGAAAGAAAAGAAAAAAAAATAAGGTTCTTTTAACTAAGGAAAAAATATGTACACACCTACATTTTTTTTTTTTTAATTAAACATGAGAATAATGATAGTTGTATAAATTTTTTTTTTTTTTATTGTGCATAATTTTATAATATATTCTAAATACTACTTTAAATTTAATAATTCAATTTTAAAAAATTATCTTCTCTTTTTTTTTTTTATGTAACTTTTTTAGTAAATGCAAAATAAATGCATGTGTATAATTTTGTGCATAATATTCGTAGAACAAAATTAAGGATTATGATATTTTCTTGAACTCTTAATAAAATTTCATTAAATTTTCTTTTTTTTTTAAAAATAATACGCATTATTCTACATAACAAAAAAAATTTAAAGGAAATATTATTAAATATGACAAAAATAATCCAAAAATATAAAAAAGAAAAAAGAAAAAAAAAAAGTATCTTTTTAGAATATCAATTTAGGTTTATATGCACTAAAGATATTTAACTCCCCTGAAATTTGAGGTGCACATTTTTTTATCTTAAACATTCATGCAATATATATATATATATATATATATATTTTTTTAAGTATTTATCTTTTTAATCGCATATTATAAATATTAAAAATAAAAAACTAATAAAAAGATTATGAATTTCTGAGAAATAAATTAAAATAAATGCTAGTAAAAATTTTAAGAATATAAATGTGTAATTTAGTTTTTCATAAGAATAAACCTGAATATATATATATATATATATATATATATATATATATATATATATATATATATGTATTATTTTTTTTTCTTTTATGAAAAGTTAAGAACACACACATGTAAAGATTTATTAACAAAATTATTCATGATAAAGTAAAATGAAAAATGAAAATAAAAATAAAATAAAATAAAAAATATAAATAGAAATAAAATAAAAATTCAATACTGAACAAGAAGTGTCAATTATTGAATTCTTTTTATATTTAGGATTCACCGTTATTTAATAAGTATATTTATTATTATTTATGTAATTATGAATTTTATCATGCATTGAAAATGATAATTTAGGTATTTTATTTCTTTTATACGCATTTTCATTGAATATTATTCTTAATTAGTGTTTCATAAAAATTTTAATTCATATTTTTTTTTTCTTTCTTTTTTTTTCTCTTTTTTTATGCTTATTTTCTTTTTTTTTCTTTTTTTTTTTTGTTGTGTCATTTATGTATATATATTATATTATTATTAACTGAGTACTTGTAAAATTAATTGTTATTTTATACTTATTTTATAATATATATATGTGTATATATTTATATACATGTATATATAAGTTTAATTATAAATTTTATATAATTATGTCTTATAAAAGAATGTATAATGTATTTTTTATTAACATTATTTTGTAACATTTTGTTAAAAAAAAAGAAGAAAAAAAATTGTCTAACATTATAAAAATTAGAGAAAATATTCCTCTTGTCTTCAACAATAAAACATTTATTTATGATATTTTTTTAAGAACAAATTAGTTTTTTCAAATAAAAAAGAAAAAAAAAAAACATTAATATTACTTTTATAATGTTTGGCTATTATTAACACCAAATAAAAACAAAGTATTCTAATATATATATATATATATATATAGTTTTTTTTTTTATATTTATATATGAGTATGATCCATTTAAATAGATTACAATAAAGGTAAAATAAATAAAATATGTAAAATAATAAAAAAGTGTATATTATATAAAAGTATAATAATTCATAATAAAATTTTTTTTTTTAATATTTTTATAAAAATATATAAGTAAAATTAAATATTAATTTTATGTATTTATTAAATTATATATTTTTATGTAATGTATGAAATTAAATCCTTTTATTCTTATGTATATATTTTCTGTAAAGATAAAAGTTTTCATTTTTATGCATATATTTATTATAAAATGAAATGCTTTTATTTTTATATGTATAATTATTACATAATAAGGTGTTTTTATTTAATTTTTTTTTCTTTCTTCTTTTTTTTATTTATTCGTAGAACTTAGACATAACTTATTTTGTAATGTATTTTACCATAAAATACAATGATAGATGCAGAAAAATATGTAAATTATCTTTTTTTTTGACATATATTTTTAAATAAATTTTCATAAAAGCTTTTTTTTTTATTTAGTTTGTGTCGATAACTTGTAATAATTCTATAAGTTTTATTATGTTTAATTTATTTACATCTAATATAAATGTAAAAGAAAGAAAAAAAAATATATGTATTATTAGAAAATTTTTGCATATCTTATTTTCTGTAAATTTATGAAATTATACATTTGATATTCCTTTTAAATTTATAAAAAAAATATATATATATATATATACATGTCAATTAATTTTTTAAATTGAATTAAAGATATAAATACATTTTGAAAATTATTAAACAAATTCTTAATTTTATGATACTATATATAAACATACTTTTTGTTTTTGTTTTATATTAGTATTAATTATTCAGTTATTTTTATTATTTTTGTGAAGCATATTTATTTCTTTAATCATGTTACACAATACACAATATATTTTTTTAAGCATTATTAATTTTTTAATATTAATGTAGATACAAATATATATGTATGCTTTTACAAATGTTTAAGGAATATATTTTATAACTTGTTATTTTAAAGAAGAGAAAAATTCTAAATATTTATAAGTATGTTATTATATATACCAAAATATAATGTTTTAGTGTTATTTTATAAAAAAAAAGTGAGACACATTTATTTTATAAAGGATACATATCTATATAAATATTTATTTATATATGTAGGCATCTACATTTACGAGTAATGTTTTAAATATTATTTTTCACTTATTCTATTTATTTTATTTTATTTTACTTTTTTTTTTTTTGAAAGAAAGTAATTTGGATTTTTATTTATCCAATTTTTATTTTTGATAATCTGATAATCACATGTTAAAGGCATAAGAGTGTAACTTTTTTTCTTTAATTTATTGTACTATTTTAATAACAGCAATAAAAATTTACTAAGTTAGATCTGTTCAAAGAAAAAAAAGTAGCACATAATATATTAATGATGTTTTTATACACTTCTTTTTTTTTTTTTTTATATATGCACTAAGAGATTTATAAATAATTGTTTAATTATAAAGCATGCAACTTAAATATTAAATTGTTAATATTACAAAATTTTAAATGAGCTTATTGCGATTTTATTCTTATGTCTGTTTTTATTTTATACATTTTTAGGTAAATTAAAAATTAGTTATAATACATAATTATTTAATAAATTATATGTATCATATTTTCAATTATTTTTATGTTTTGTTTATAAAAAAAAAAAAATACGTAAAAATATATTAATATGTATTTATGCACATAATTATAAACATTTATTTTCAACGTAAAATATGCGTAGAAAAAAAAATGTATATGTATGTATATAATTTATGTTAGTTTAAATCTTAAAGGATACATATACAAAAAAAAAAAAAAAAAAAAAATAAATAAATAATAAAATTCTTTTTACCTTTTTTATAAATTTTATTATTGATAATAAAACAGACTAAAAGAAAAAAAAAAAAAAATATAGGAAAGTAATTTAAGAATAATATCATATTTGTTAATAACAATGATTTTTTAATGTTTTCATGTAATTGTTAATGAATACATGAAATAATAAATTATTTAATACTTTCACTAAAAAATACATAAAAAAAAAAAAAAAAAAACAGTTCATATGATTTATTTAGATAAAGTTAATTTTATGCAACAATATTATATATTAAAATAATTTCACATAGTTTAATTTTTTCAACTTCTACTTATAATTTTTATTATTGTTAAGATTATAATATGTATATATATACAAATATATATATATATATATATATATATATATATATATATATATATATATATATTTTTAAATGTAATACATAGATAGGAAATAATATTATAAAAATATTAAACCTTACATTATTTCTCTTTTTTTTTTTTTATTAATATTCTCATGTATAGATAAAAAAAACAGTGGAAAATTATTTTTTATTTTTTTAAATGTTTATTTTTTGTTTTGATTGTATAATATAATAACATTTTATAAATTATTTAATTTTTTTTATCAAAGTATTATTTAATCTTAATTTTACATAACTTTTATTTATCATTAATTTTTTTTTATACTTTATCAACATGCATTAATAATACATAGAAATATATATTTTTATTTATGTATATATATATATATATATATATATATATATATATATATATATATATATTTTTTTCATAATGTTTGATAAATTTTCTTAAAGTAGAATTAATTCTTTTATTTTATTTATTTTTTCTTTATCTTTGGTGTATAATATTTATTTTAAATAATATTTTATTGCTTCTTTTTAAATCGAACAATAAATGTTTTGTTAAATTGTTACTTTCTTAATTACATGCTCATAGATTTATTCTGATTTTTTTTTTTTTTTATTCTCCTTTTTTCTCTCTTTTTTTTTATAATTATTTGATATTATTAAAAAATTACTAATTTAGTTTTCACAACTTTATTTAATTTTAATAAAAATAATTTTCTGTAATTTTTTTTTAATTTTAGTTATATTTTTAATAATATATATACATAAATAAAAAGAAAAAAATTATTTCATTCAAGTTACCATTAAAACTTTATATAAAATTTTTTTTTGTAAATTGTAATTTTTCTAAATGATTATAAAAAATTAGAAAATGAATGAAGAATATAAAAATTTAATATTAAAATATAAGAAAAGTCAAAATGAAGAAATAAAAAGTCATAACATGGAAATTGAAGGTATAAATATGGATATTTACAAGAATACAAATAATTTTATTAATAAAAAAGAAATAAATAAGGAAGAAAATGGTTATGGAGATGAACCAAAAGGGTTAGAAATAGATAAAAATGATAATATATATGAAAAAGATTTTTTAAATGATATAAATTATTTGAATGATGAAAATGATTTAAAAAAATATTTCATTCAAAAAAATATGAGAAAAAAAATGAAAAAGCTTGATTTGTTAAATCTATATGTAAACAATTCTGTGAATATAAAAAATGAATTAAGAAAAACATCTATTTGTAAATATTGGTTAAAAGGTATATGTGCGAATATTGAATGCAATTTCGCTCATGGAGAGCATGAACTAAAATCTACTTATGGAGTTTATAAGACAACTATATGTAAGCATTGGAAGAAAAATGGAAATTGCTCAAGTGGAATAAATTGTAGGCATGCTCATGGAGAAAATGAATTACAACCTAAAAATTTACCTCTACATTTATTAAAAAAAAAAAATAACTTAAAAAATAAAAATAATACGAAAAATATGAATTTAAGCAACAATATGAATAAACTTAATTCTATTAACAATTCATGCAATATAAATTATATTAGTGATACAAGTAAAATTGATAATTTAAATAATGTTAGCAGTGAAAATAGTGTAAATAATGCTAATAATGTGAATCATATCAATAACTTAAATGATACAAAAAATATACAGTCCATTAATATTTTAAATAGCGGTGATAATATAAAAAATTTGGGTAATTTTAATACCAATTTATTAATCAATTTAAATTTAAATAAAAATAACGAAAACACCAATAGCTTAAGTAATTCTAAGAAAATATGGAATTACAAAATTTTTAAAGAGCAATCAAATAATTGCGAAGTTGAAAATAAATTATCAAAATCCTTCTCTAATAATTCAAGTGAAAATATTAATGATATCTTAAATAAAATTCAAAATATTCATGACACAGATAATAGAAGTGGTAGTTGTAATATTGATTATAATTTAATAAATGATAATATGAAAAATGAATTTAGTAATATAAACCATGATAAAAAACAAACAATAGAAGAAATAAACAATAAATTAATAAATAAAAAATTTTTAAACAATATAACCAATATTAATAATATAAACAACATAAATAACGGATCTGAAGAATTAAGAAATATACTATACTTAAAACTAAATAATAATGTTGATAATATATTGAAAAACAGTGATAATATAAATAATATTGTAAATTATAGATGTAATATCGAAAATGGAAAAAATAATTTCGAAAATAATATAAGTGATTTTGAAGTTACCAAAAATATTTTTGAAAATAGTAAAAATAATTTTGAAGGTAATAACATGAACTTTGAATGCAGTGAGAATAGCCAAATTAAAAATGATAATATCAATATTCATAATTTAAATAACTTTAATAATATTGATATTAATAATAATAGTAATAATATATTAAATAATAATAAAAATAATTGCAATAGGCATTTTATTAATTATAATGATATATCTAATTATGATAAAAGCGATTTAAACATTAATTTTGAAAATTCTAACAATATAATGAAAAAGGTTTCTTACAATATGAAATATTTTTCTTTTTACATAAATACATTAAATAAAATAGCTGATAGTTTAAATTACGTAAATAATGTGGAAAATTTTAACATTCTAAATAATAATAGTATAAGTAACCAAAGTCAATTAAACGAAAGTGTAAGTCATGATAAAGATAATAATAAAATAACTATTATGAAGGAAAATCATACAACTTCTAATTTAATTATTAACAATAATGATAACACTTATTACAATTCTAAAATCGATGATGAAAAAAAAAAAGTGTATGAAAATATAAATGATGAGCAATTAGAATTAAAGGATTTAAAACTAAAAATTACTGATTCAACTTTATTGAAAAATGAATATAACATTATTAATACATATGATAATAATATGAATAATTGTTTAAATACTAACATTACTAAGAATAATGGAAATAGTAAATGTGATAATATAGTATTTAATAATGAAAATAATGTTATAAGTAATAGAAATGTTACAAATAATAACGATGTAATAGATAATAGTGATATTACAATTAATAATGATTCAATAGATAATAATAATGCTATATGTAATAATAAAATAAAAAATATTAATTCTTATATAAATTATAATTTAAAATCAAACGACAATAAATGGGAAAATTTAAATAATGAAAATAAAATAACAAACATAAGTAGTTTAAATGATAAAATATATAATAGTTTAAAAAATTTGCAAATAAATAGTTCTAATAATAATAATATTGATAAAAATTATGAACATAATAATTCAATCAGTAAATTTAATAATTCAGATAAAAATACAAGCAATTTATATAAGAAATTTTTAATTTCACAAAATATCAACAACATTAATAGCGATGTACATAATAATTATAATAACTTAAGTTGCAAGAAAGAAGATTATTTGAGTTACAATAATAATAATATAAATAATTATAGTAATCATTTTGGTTTAAGAAATTGCGAAATAAATTATTATGCGAATAATAATCATATGAAAATGAAAAATAATTTGGAAAATAACTGTTCTTTAAATTATATAGAAGAAAACAAAACTTTTATAAATGATAATGATAATAAAAATTTCTTTGTAAATAATAAAGTAGAAAATAATGATTTATATGAAAAAAAAATTGATTTTTCTAAAAATAAGAAAATAACAAATCTAAATAACATAAGCAAGGATGAACAATATGCTTTTAATGAGGTATATCCAAACGATATTTTAAAAGAAGAAAGTGAAAATGCATTTAATAATGAAGAAAAAGAGAAAAATAATAGTTTAAATAATAATATAGAAGATAATAATTTAATTCATATGAGTGACAATAATATGAATAATAATTTACAAAACATAAATAATGAATACTACAATTTAAATGAAATGATGTGTAAAATCAAATTTTTATATACTATGAACAATGTTGTATACAATAAAAATGAAGATAATGGTACAAATAACAAAGATAATACAAATTCAAATATAAGAAATAATAGTATAAATAACATGAGTGAAATATTAAATAATGATAAATACATAGGTAACATAAAAAAAATATTGAATGATAAAGGAGATTTTTTGAAAACTTTAAATACAAATGATGGGGACAACTTTGAATTAAAAAATCATATAGAATCACATATACTAAACAATTTAAAAAATAAAATAACATTTGAAAATGAAGATATAATAAAAAAAATGAAAACATATGCCATAGATAAAAACAATATAGAGAAAAATAAGGAATTAAACCATATGAAAAAAAGAACAAATGAAGAATCACTTAAAAAAAGTCCCATGAGCAATAGTATTGTCTATTTAAATAATGATTCATTTTTTGGAAAAGAGAATAATAATTATAATTTTATAATGAATAATAATTTGCTTTTGGGTAATGATAAAGGAGAGAGTATTTTAAATAATAGCGATAATAAAATAAAAATGAAAAATAAAGATTTTAATATGTTGTTAAAAGATAATAAAGCAAGTAACATTTACGATGAAAATTTTCTTATTTGTGATAAACATATAAATAAAAGAAATTTTCATAATGTTAATAGTAATAAAAATGATGATTCTATTAGTGAAAAAGAAGATAATAGTGATAATAATAAGAAATATAATATGAAAAATGATAATGATATTGTTGTTAATGATGATAATAGTAATAGCAATAAAAATGCTAGCAACATGGAATATAATTATAACAATAGTAACAATGATACGACAACTTATTGTCATTATAATAATTATAAAAATGAAGACTATAAAGATTATAATAAAAACAAAGATGCAGAAACATTTAATAATGAAGTAACTGATTTGGATAAAAAGAAGAATAATTTTCATTTTGATATGTTATTTAATAATGAAATTTCAAACGATTTTATTTATTCTTTAATTAAAAATTCTGAAAATAAGCATTTGGAAAGTAAATATTTTATGAATGAAGAAAAGGAAGTTTCTAAAAATAACTTAAATGTAAATAACAATTCAGTAAATATTGAAGGGAATGTAATACATAATAAGAATGAAAAAAATAAGGAGCAAAAAGAAATTATGAAATCATCAACAAAATTGGTTAGTTTAAATAATATACAAAATAAAAATGATGACATAGAAGAGGGAAAGAAAAAATACATGTATGACTTTTTAAATTTTTTAGAGGAAACAAAATATAAGAATGAATATAATAGCATTATTAAGGAAAATAATAATTTTAATAAATTAACTAATAACTCGACAAAATTAGTTAGACTTCATGCATTTAAAGAAGCAGATAATAAATATAACATTAATGATATGGAAAATGAAAATAATATTAATAATATACTACCAGAAAAATCTAAATTTCTAAGAATTAATAAATTAGAAAAAAAAAATTATCAGTTTGGAGAAAATAATTTTAAAAATGATAGTAATAATAATAATTTTTATAATTCAAAGGAATATCTTAACAAAAATATTTTTTTTTCTTCTAATGGGAATGAATAAATAATTATAATTAATCAGATTATTACTTTATTTTTTTTTTTTTTATAAAAATAAAGTATAATGTAATAAATGTTATAAATAAAAATGAGATACTGTATTATCTTTAATAAATTATTTAAAAACAATTCATTAAATATATAATCACTATGATATAATATTTAAATATAAATTTTACCAAAATTAATTTTACATATTTTACAAGATATAAATATTTAAAAATAATCATTATTCAAATAAAAATGCGAAAATGAACAAGAATAATATATGATTGTCTGATGTATTATATTATTTAGACAATTCACAAAAAAAAAAAAAAAGTAAAATAAAATAAATTAAAATAAAATGAAATAAAATAAAATTAAAAAAAATATGTTATGCATATATAAAAAAACATTTAAAAAAAATTTTGTCAATTATAAAATATTTTATTTTAAATTATTTAATTCATTTATATATATATATATATATATTTTCCTTAGATACATTGAATTTGAAATAATGATAAAATATCATTTGTAAAATTTTAAAAATATAATATTTCTTAAGTTCATAAAATTATAAATATAACAATAATATTAAAAAAAAAAAAAAATATATTAAATTTATATAATGTTTTTAAAGACTTTTTATGTGTTGTAAATTTTTTTTTTTTATGATATTAAATTTTATGTATATTTATAATAATGTATTTATAAACATTAAGATATTATTCCTCCTATTAATTTATAAAATTTTTTTTTTTTTTTTTATATGTTAAAGAATTTTTAAAACTATTTTTTTTTTTATGATAATAAAAAAACTTATTAAAAAATTAAAAAAATATATTACAACTTCAAAAAAATATTTCAAAGGTGTCTTTTTTTGTTTTAGATTGAAATAAAAAATATTTTTAATAGAAAAGTTTATATATTCTTTTTTTTTTTTTTTTTTTTGGTATATGATAGTATTTTAATTCATAAATAATTGTTTTCTATGTTCTAAGCATATTTCTATATATTTTATATATATATATGTAATATTTGTTTTAAGATATTTTTTTATAATGTAAAAAAGGGTGAGTATCATAAGAATATACATAAATTATTTATATAAAATGTATTTTTAGAGAAATTTAAAAAAATATGAAGAGTTGAATTTTAATTATTTTATTTAAAAGGAAAATTAAAAATGTCATGAATAATATATTTTTTTTAATGAATATGAAAAATACAAAAAAAAAAAGAAATATAAGTTCATATATATATAATGAGTGCAAAATAAGATTAAGATTTATTTAACATATCTTTTAATTTTTGTAAAATATAATGTTTTAAGTTAGGTTGAGTAAAGTAGTCAGCAGCATATTCATATATATCGTCTGGTTTTTCTTTTAATACATCTGATAGAAATATTTGAATTATGTATTTTAGAACTTTATTTTTTTTTAAATACATTTCATTTTGTATTATTTTATTTATTTTTAAATTTTCGGCTTCTTCTTTTTGTTCTTCAGACAGATCAAATAAGAAAATTTTTTTTTTTTCTGATTTTTCTTTATCACATTCTTTTTTAAACACGATATTCTCAGGTTTTTCTATAAATTTTTTTTTTTTTGTAGTAGTATAAAGATAAAATGTATTGTGTTCTTTATATATATATTTTTTTTATTATGGATATATTTAATATGACATTGTATAAGATACTTTGATTAATATTTTACAAATAATGTTTTATTTTACAAAAAAGTTTTCACTACATATACTATTTAGTTTTATTTATATTACTAAAGTAACTTTTATTTATTATTATATTATTAACCATAAACAGAATTATTAAGATTATTAGTCAAAAAATAATTTTCTCCCTTTTTTTGAAAATTAAAAGATGAAGAAATATTTTCATTTAAAGAAGGAGGAATATTAAGATTTTTATCTGCATCATTTTTTAATGTATTTTTTGATGTATTTTCTAGAAATTTTCTAGAATGATTTTCTAATGTGTTTAATCTTAGCATTTATGAAATAATAATAATATTTTTCTTTTTTGCTATATTAAGAAAATTTAATATACTAGAAAAAATAAAGTTTTAAATATAAAATAGGTAATTAACTATTTTCAAATATATTAGATATTATTATTTTTTTTTTAATTTCTTTTTTATAATTCTATATATGAGAATGTTATATGAGAAATATATAGCATTAAAAAAAAATATTAACTTTTATTATTCTTATTTTAATAATATTTCATTATAAATTTCTATTTTTGTGTGTAAATATTTCATATATGTATATACATATATTTTTAAATGCAAAAGTAAAAAGAAAATTAAAATTTATTTTATACAAATGGAAAATTATAATATTATTACAAGTATAAGTTAATAATTTATATTTTATTTTAATTATTAAAAAGTTATATAAGTATAATTATCACAATTATTATTAAGTCACATTTTTTATTATTTTATATATACATTTTACAATGATAAAGTTTTAAAATAAATATAAACAATATAGTACAATTAATCGAATATTTTATAAAATTTTTTTAAAGCAATGAAAGGATTAAATATAATAGATACGTTAATGTATCTATATAAAGACAAAAAAAAAAAAAAAAAAAAAAGGTACATTTTTGCAACAAAAACAAAATTTTATATGATAATAAAATAGTTCAGAATATATATAAAATGAACATTATTTGATAAAAAAAATAAAATAAAACAACTTAAATTTAAGGGTAATTACAAAAACAACAATTAAAACAAATTTATTAAATATTTCATAGGAAATAAGCTAAAAATTAAATTAATAAAAAAAATATATATATATAATTAAAAATTTTTTTTTTTTTATATAAAATATATAAATTTATATACACACGCATTAGTTTTCATAAAAATTTATGCAGTACTTTTCTTTTGCATTTTTTTTTTTTGAAAATTGTGAGTATATTTCAAATTATTAGCTTGAGAAATATCATAATGATGACTGGATAATGCTTTGGAATTTTTAAAATATTGAAGAAATTTTTTTAAAAAGCTTGCTATCATCCATTCATCTATTTGATAATAAAATGCAATTAAAATGTGAATATACATATAAGTATACTGTAAAATAGATTGTAAAACATCTATCGTTATTTTAAAAGTACTACATATAAAAGAAAAATTATTTTCTTCCAAATACATATATAATAAAATAGACATATACAATTTACAGTATTTTCCTTGAAGTGCATTATCATTGAAAAATAATTTTTTTTTGTTATATATATTTTGATTTTTTAAATTTAGCATATTTATTATATCGCTATCAAATTTTAATATTTGAAAAATTATATTTCTTGTGTAATTATCAGAAATCATTGATATTAAATTTTTTAAAAATGGCAAGTTATAATTAAACGATGTGATGTTTATATTACAAGAAGAACATAAATAACATAAATGAAAATTATTATATAAAAATATTTTTTCAAAACTTTTTATTTCATTTAATAATTCTATGCCATATGATAACGTGAAGTTACTTATGCATAACGATTTGCAAAAATTAGTTATTTCAAAATTTTTATTTTTTATTTCTATACATTTATGTTTCAGTAAATTATTTATTACTTTATGTATTTCTTCCTTTTTTTTGTTATAAAAAAATATTTCTTCTTCTGTTAAATCTTTTATATTTATTTCGAAAAGTTCTCTATAATTATTCCCTCTTTTTTTTTCTTCTTCATTCAAAAGAGAAATTAATAATTCTTTTTTTTCTTCTCGCTTACTACTTACAACTTCATTATAATACAAAGAAAATGATAGCATGTGAATAATATTATTAAAAGATAATTTTTGATAATATAAGCATATAAATTCAATAATGTATTTTTCAAGAGATTCTAAAGAATTATTCATAGTACTTTTTATATTTGTAAAATCTTGCTTAAAAACTTCTAACAAAGTTTTT
This sequence comes from Plasmodium relictum, assembly GCF_900005765.1. Taxonomy (NCBI): domain Eukaryota; phylum Apicomplexa; class Aconoidasida; order Haemosporida; family Plasmodiidae; genus Plasmodium; species Plasmodium relictum. The sequence goes on from NC_041691.1 coordinate 1,055,963, forward strand.
TCATGCTCTTTTTCAACTATAATAATTGAGTCTCCTTTTTTTAATCTAGCAGCGCGACCAATCATTTGTTTATATTGGGTAATAGATAAAAAATGTTGAGCAATAAAAGGGGAAGATATGATAACCCTATCAACTAGTAAATTTAATCCAACTGATAAAGTTGATGTACAAGTTAATAAAAATAATGTTTTTTCTTTAAAAGATATTTCAAGTAACTTTTTAACAGAGATATTGATGTCACTATGGTAGTAACAAATTCCATTACTTATTAATTTATTCATTTTATTATATATGTGCTTATCAATAAGAAATATTTTCTCATTTAACTTTTTTCTTTTTATTTGAGTATCTTCAGAAGTCTTATGATAAGGATTAACATTTAGAAATTTATTTATTATATTAATGTAAAATTCACAATTTTTTTTAGTAGAGCAAAATATCAATGTGTTTAAATTGTTATCTAAACTATGAATAGAAAGACACAATAATGAATGAATTAAACTATTATTTAAAATTTTATTTTTGTTTATTAAGAACGAATGAATTTTACTTTTTGTATTGAACTGACTAATGCATTTACTTTCATTATTACTATTAGTAGTAATATCATTAATATTATTATTAGTACTGCTATTATTGTTGTTATTATTATTGTTATTATATAATTTGAAAAAATCATAAGTATTACAAAAATAAGAAAAGTTTTCTTTTTCTTTTTTAAAAATATCATAATTACATATATAGTGCTCTTTTATTTCTTGAGGTCTATATGATGAAATATATATTTTTGCGTTTAACCATTTTTTTAAGATAGGAATATTATTTAACGTTCCACTCATACATATAATTTTTATTTTCGCTGAATTTTTATTTAAATATAAAATTTTTGAAATAATATTTTCTATATAAATCCCTCTTGGTTCTTCATTTATTAAATGAAATTCATCAATTATTACTATATAGCTATTATTACAATTTATTTTTTTTTTATTCATATAGTTATTCAATTTTTCATATGTGCATAAAATTATATTATTATCATCCATTTCACTACCTATTTTTATATTGGTATTTTTACATATTTTTTTAAAATAGTCTATTTTTTCATTTATTAAAGAATTTAAAGGTAATAAAAAAAATATACATTCTATTTTTTCAACTTCTTCAAAGGCAAAAATTTCAGCTACTAAAGTTTTTCCTCCTGAAGTTGGTGCTACATATATAAAGTTTTCCCCTTTATCCCAATCAACTGTTTTTAATTTACTTAAACATTCATCTTGCCATTTATATAATTCATTTATGTTTTCTTTCCGATAATTTTCTAAAACTTCTTTATTTATATTATATTTATATAAATTATAATTGTTTTCATAACAATTATTAATCATATAATTATTTGTTTCATTTAGTTTTTTTTTTTTTATTAGTTCAGTTTCATTTTTTTTATAATTTCTTTTTCTTTCAATTAAATTTTCGAGATCTGTCATCCAACCTATATTCATTATTATATACACATGTATATATATATATATATATATTAAAATAAATTTAAAATTTCATTTTTACAATTACAAAAACAAAAATTAAAAAATATATATTTATGCGAATAATTAATTTTCAAATTAAAATTATATAAAACCTTTTTTTTTTTTTATATTTTATTTTAATATTATGTGTAATTTTTTTTTTTTTTTCATTTTTTTTATTAAATGTAATTGAACATATACATTTTAAAAGTATAATGTTATTTAATTTCATTGAAGTTTGTAATACTTAAAAGTGTAAGTGAAGAATAATGCATTAGTTTTAAATTAATTTTAAATTCTACTTAATTTTCAACAAAAAATATATAACCATAATGCTTTTTTTACAATTCATTGTTTTATGAAAAGAAAAACTTAACATTTTTTTTCTAAGAACAATTACCATATCATGGATCGAAAGCAAAATGAAAATTTTAATGAAAAAGGTTACATATATTTAAAAAAAAAAAAAAAAATATAAAAATATAACAAAATTTTGTAATTTCTAACTTATTTATTTTTTTCTTCTTTTGGTTATTGCTCTTTGTTTTAATATTATTAATTAAAAATATAAAAAATAATAATTAAAAAAAAAAGCTATTTTTACAAAAAGCTTTTTACTTTTTATAAATACATAAATTTTAATTTAAAAAAAAAAGAGGGAAAACGAATGGATAGTTAATATTCAAATGAAAGATTTCTGTATATAAAAAAAAAAATATATATATATATATATATCTGTCTATATATATGTAGATATATATATGAAACATTAATAAATTACAACATTTCTATAAAATAGATATAAATTATTGTTTTTATTTTTTTTTCTATTTGTATATATATATGTATTGCAGAAATTCAAAGTTTTTTTAATGAAATAGACAACTTATTTAATGAAGAAGATAATAATAATTCTGTGAAAAAAGAAGATGAATTAAATGAAAAATGTTTTCAATTAATTAAAAAAAAGAAAGATAGTGATAAATTATCTATTCAATCTAAATTAAATTTATTCATTGAAGAAGTAGAATTTATCAACAATGTGTTAGATACATATGAAAAAGAAAAAGAAAAAAGTGAAAATGAAAATTTTTTGAAGAAGGATGGAATTAATGAATCTGAAGATATTTTAAATGATCTAATTTATTTAGAGTTGGGTTTAAAGGATTCTGAAAATACAAATGAAGTTATTTAAGAAAAAAAAGAAAAAATTAAGATATTATAGCTTATATTTAAGTTTTTTTTTTTTTTGCTTTTTATATTATTATAAAATAATCATTTGCTTATTTATTAATTTTTTTTTAGACCAAAAAGCTATTAATAAAAATTAGTGAAAATTTATATAAAATAAAAAGTAAAGAATTTATTTTAACAATTAAGAAATCGTTAGATATAAGAATAGTATGTATCTTATAAAGAAAACAAATTGCCATATTTATATATACTTTTTCTTATTTCCAAATATTGTTATTCTATAGTATAATAAATATGTTTTTATATCATTAAAATGCATGTATTTCTACTTTTTAGAATGATTTTCGGAAAAATGAAATTAGTGAAGAATATTTTTCAAAAAAAATAAATGAAATATATTTAGACACAAAGGTAATAATGAATAAACTATATATATATATTTTTTATTTTTAGATATAAGTGTATAATAAAAATATGTATACTTTGTAATTTCATATATTATCTAATATCGATTTTCATTTCTTATTTTTTAGAATCAGTTAGATCATGAAATAGCTGAAGAAGAAAAAAAATCGAAAGACAATATTATTGAGATTTCAAAAAATATTTTAAAAGATTCAACAAGCAACTTAGTGGATATGAACTCAGAAAGTAATTTAATTCAATCATTTCCTTTGAAAGAATGTAATAGTAAAATTTATAAAAATGAATGGGACACAATAAATACAAATGATAAAATAAAAGAAAAATCAACAAGTAACAATAATTCATATATATATGATAAACAAATAAAATAAGTTAAAAAAAGTAAATAAATAAAATAAATAAACATATATATATATTTATATACATATATAAATATTATTTATTATATAGATAATAAAAATGCAGATAAAACAGCACATACTAAAAAGAATAAGAAGGAACAAAAAATAGAATCATCTAACTTTTTTCATAAAAAAAAAGTAAACACATATTTATAATATAAAATAAAATTTTGAATTGTAACCTAATATATTTACTTTTTTTATTTTATTTTTTTTATTACAATTTTTTTTTTTGTTTCATTTTATTTGACATTACTATAACTTCATTTGTTGTTTTCCATTATATTTCCAATATTTTTTTTTTTTTTTTGTTTAGTTAAAACTAGTAGAGAGATGGAATAAAGTAGCTGAAGAAACAAAATTATTGAATGATTATGATTCTAGTTATTAAATTAAATGTTAAAAAAGTTTAAAATAAAATGTATGTACATATTATATTATAATATACAACAGATGCATGCTAACATTAGTTTAGATATTTTTATATAGTTATCTATAAATTCTTTAATGTGTATATTTATTCATTTTTGAAATTATTTCTTTATTTGATATATTATAAAAAATTTGTAAAAACTACCTAGTATTACCGTATTTTATTTAAAATAATATCAATTTTTTTTTTCATTTCCAAAAAAAAAGAAATAAATTCAAATTATTTTGAAATTTTAGTATTATTTATATATATATATTTTTATTATAATTATTTTAATTTTTATTTTCTTTTCTCCATTTTTTCCTTTTTATTTTATTTTATTTAATTTTTTTTTTTTTTTTTTGCAGAACTTATATTTTAATGTTTTAATGCTTTATATAGTTACATAAATATGAAATAAGTTTCCATTTTATTCTATATGTTTTATTTTTAATTTTTTTTTTTTTTACTATTCATTAAAATTAATAATCTATAATGTATTCATGTAACTGAAACAATATTTTAATTTTCTTTAAGAATTTTAAAAAAGTTTTTATTAATTTTTTTTTTTAATATATATTTTTGTTTTTAACATTTATTTTAAGTATTAAACTTATTTTTTTTCATTTTTGTATAATCCGTTGTTAAAAAAATGATAAGAAATATTTTAAACAATGGAAAAAATAGAAGCATATTAAGCATATTGAAAGAGAAAGAGAAGTGTTATAATATAACAAGATTTAAAAAAAATTTAAATTATTTTCACACAATTAATGAAGCAGTTGAAAAAGAAGAAAGTAATTGTTTTACTAGACATAAGTATGTTGATTTCTTTAGAGATGAAACTAGAAATATTGGAATAATAACATTTAAAGATATGAATGATAAAAAAAATATTTTTCATGAATTTTTAGATGAATTAAAAAATGTGATAGAGCATATAAATAACATATTATCTAATGAAGAAAATAACACTTTTTATATAAAAGAATTTAAGAATAAGGATAATTATTTGATAAAAAATATAAAAAACAGAATTCCTTATTATGATAATAAGTTAAAAATAATAATTATTAATAGTGTAATAAATAATAATAACACTTTTCTAAATTCATTAGATTATAATTCTTATTTAAAAAATGATGAAGAAACAAATGTAAATATATCTAATTCCTTTAGATATTTATGTAATAATATCCAACACTTACCACTTATAACAATAAGTAATATAAATGGATTATGTTTAAACAGTGGAATTGATTTCATTTTATCTACTGATTTTAGAATCTCAAAGCAGGAAAGCAAATTTGGATTTGACAAAACTTATATTGGCTTATTTCCTTATGGTGGTAGCACTCAAAAACTGTTTAGGAATATTCCTATGAATTATTCAAAATATTTATTATTAACTAATCAAATAATAAACGCCAATGACGCATTAAAAATGAATTTAATTGATATATGTTTGAACAATAATGAAGAATTTTTCATAGATAATTCTAATGTTTCATTTGAAGATAATTTGTCTAATAAAGAAAAATTTTGTATTTTAAAAGAAAACATAATAAAATATTTTCAAGATATTTTTAAGCATAAAACACTTCAAATGAAAATAGACGATGATAGTTTTATATTTACTCTATTTTTTTCATTTCAATTTTTATTTATTCCTACATATGTTTTACAAAATATGAAGTTAAGTATAAATGAAGGGATTTCATTAAACGATGTTAACTCTTACTTAGACTATGATAAAAATATTTTTGAAAGAAATATAAATTCTTCTCAACGATTAGATATCTTAAATTATATTAAAAAAAGAAACAAATGAATAAATACATTTCCTAATTCAAATAACAATAATTATTCATATAAAGAAGAGCAAGGAAAAAAAAAAATGTGTACGTGTAAAAAATGTATATATTTATTCATATTAAAAAATAAAAAAAAATTATTCTATTTTTTAAAAAATATGTGGACTTTTAAACTAATGTATAAATAAAAAAAAATATTGTAAAAAATTAACAAAATTATTACAATTTTTTTTTTTTTTTTAATTTTTATTACCTAGACTGATTATGATTTTTTTCATTTTTTGAAAAAACCTTGCCCGCTAGGAATATAGTTCGAAACACTTTTTTTTATTTTAAAAAAATTTCTTTTTTTTTTTTAAAAGAATATAATCTTTTAAACCATTTTTTTTTTTTTTTTTTGTGAGTTTAAGAAATCAAATATTTAATAAAAATTATATTTTAATTTAATGTAAACTCTTGTAGAATGAAAAAAAATATTCCCTCTTTTTTTGGTTTTCCTTAAATATTTCATTTGTAAATCTATTTAGGTTTATTATATATATATATACATTTTTAAATATTATATACAAAATATATATACATGTATATAATTGTTTTAATGATTTATTTAAAAATATTAAGATAATAAAAATAATTTATTATGACAAAAGTAAACACAATTTACTTAGGGATAAATCAATTTTTTTTCTTAATGTTTAATTTTATTACTATTGTAATGCTTATAAAAAAATATCAAAACATTTTTTTTTTGTCTCTATCCCATGAAGCATATATATTAACATTAATTTTATTTATAAAAAACTTATAAATAAAATAAAAATATATATGAGATTTAAAAATATAATTTTGTATACCCTTATAAAAAAAAGAAAAAAGAATTATATATTTGTCTTTTTTCTAAATTTTTAAGGGATATAATTTATTTTAATTATATTTAAAAATTTCTTTTTTTTTTAGAATAAATAGATATATTTACGAAAATATATATATATATATATATATATATATATATATATACATGCATATTTATAATTTTATCTATATGAAAGTATGCTTCTATAAATAAATACATCACTATTTGCATACAACATAAAAAATTAAAGATATACAAGTACACATATATATATATGTTAATATAAAAAATATAATAAAAAAAAAGGATATATCTCTATATATTTAATAAGGAAATATAAAATTTTTATTTTTATTTTTATTTTTTTTCAGTTATATTCCTTGTCATCTTAATTTTATTTCAGTAACACAGACCAAGTTTTTTGAGTCATCATTAAAAAAATAAAATAATAAAAATAAAAATATACTCCATTAATTTATCAATTTTCTTTATATTAATATATTTTTAATTTTACTTATGTACGATCATAAAACGAGAAATTTGAATTAAAAAGTCAAAATTCAAGCTGGAAAATCAAAAAATGTTTTTTTCTAGCAAGGATTTATTTCTACGATATTTAAAAAAAAAAAGTATATAGTAGAACTCAAAATCTTGCAGAAATCTTTTACTATTTCTTACTATTATATTTTATAAATTATTTTAAAAGAAAAAATAATAAAAAGTTTTATATTATATATTTTATAAATTATTATTATACAGATACATATTTTATGGAATGCTTTTTATAAACTCGTAAAAAAAAAAATCAGTTTTTTTTTTTCATCATTATTTTCTTCAGACCCGAAAGGCTTATAATGAAAAAAATTTTCATCAACTTTTTTTTTTTAAGAAAAAATTTATATATATTTTTCCATTTTGTACAAATGAAAATATAATTTTATTTTGTATTATTTAATAATGTTACATTTTTCACAAAAAAAAAAATAGAAAATAAAAAAAATAAATAAAATTATAAAAAAAAAATAAATGTGAATGTAAATATAAAAAAAAATAATAAAAATAAAATAATAAAAATAAAATATATAAATAAAAAAAAAAAATAAAATAAAAATAAATTTAAAAAAAAAAAAAATAAATATATGTATATATATAAAAAAAAATATTAAAAAAAAAAAAAAAAAAATAAAATAGCTAGTAGATAAAAAACTAAAAAAAATGTTATGTCGGTACCTTAACGGAGAAAAACATACAATAAATAAAAAATTTCAATTTTTTTGAAACTTTTTTTTATATTTATCTTTTCGTTTTATTCACACGGTGGTTACATAAAAATAATTTAAAAAGCATTAAGAACCACTCAATCTCATGTATGCTGCTAAATATATTTAAATTAAAATCTTAATTTTCTTTGTTATTTAAAATGTTAAAATTTTTTTTTTCTTATTGTATTTATATATATTATATGTGTATATAAAATATTTAAATTTCATATGAAAATATTTTAATCACTCAATAAAAGAGAAGATATTTTTTTTAAAATATGTATATATATTCTTATAAGATGTATTCCTATAATTATAGGTAGTTGTTTTTTTTATTAACATTTATATGTTTCTTTTTATGAAAAAAAATATTATAAAATTATTTCATTTGAAGAAAATTCATTAATTTGACATACAGAAATTCTTCTATAATGTATTTCCTAATTTAAACAATACAACAAATATTATATTTTTTGGATATATGAAAACTCTATATAAATTTTGTTTTTCATAATTTTTTTATCACAAAATAGTTTTTAAGTGTTTCATTTTAATTAAAAAAATAAGAATACATAAAATGCTTAAAAGCAAATGAAAATTTAAATTTTCATTTCTCTTTAATATAAAAAAAAATTAAAATAATAATATATATATATAGAGAGAGAAAAAAATATATAAATAAAAAAAAAATGCAATATTTTTTCCATTTATTTTTTTTTTTTTTCCTATCAAATTTAAGGTTATTTTCATATATATTATTATTCTACTTATCCTTTTATTTTTTTAAATTAAAATATACTTTTTCTCTCGGCTTACAAAGTATTATATTTTTGGTACGTATTTTACTTTTCTCTTTTTTTCAAATCAAAAATTGCAAAAAAACAAAAAAAAAAAGAAAATTAGTAAAAATAGATAACATAATTCTCAAGTGTCTTTACATGAAATTTAATAATCTACTATATTTAATGCAAATTTTCCTAATAAAGAATTAAAAAGTAAAAAAAATTATATTGAATAATGCTATTATTAAAAAAATATATATATATAAAAATATATAAAAAATTAAAATATATTATTCAAATAAAAATGTATTGAAAATAATTATATTCAGAAATTTGGTTTTTCTTCAACATAAAAACTCAGACGGCACTTCCTCAAGGTTTTCATCATTATAATTATTAACAATATGCATTTTTTTTTTTTTTTTTTGCTAATATATAAAGAATAATATATTGCTAATATATATATATATATATATATATATATGTTTATATATATAAATATAATAAAAATATATTAAGCTGTATTCATATATGCGGCCCACTAAAAAAAATGTCAATTTAGAAGTGGTTCCTAAAATTATGAACTTATTTTAGCTGATTTCTGGCAGTTAACAATAAATAAATAAAAATTAAAAGTCACTGTGGTAAATCAGCACATATATATATATATATATATATATATATATATATATATATATATATATATATATATATATATATGTATGTGTATATATATATATATTTTATTTTACTTTATAATTTAGAGGAAATTTCTTTTTTTTTTGCTTCTTCAATTTTTTTTGCTTTATCCTTCATTTTCTTTAATAACATAGATTTGGCACTCATTTTTTGTCCTCCCCATTTTCTTCTTATTTCAACATTGTTATTAAAGTTTTCTTTGCATATATTACAAAAATATTCTAATTTTTCTTGATCTTCTTTTGATACAGCTTCTATACATACAGCAGTTGCATTTTTTTTATGTACTAATTTTCCTAAAATAGCTTTATTCTTAACTATACAGTAAGGTACTTCTTTCAATCTACATAATGTTGGCAAAAATAAAACAAGTTCAATTGGTGATACGTCATTAGCTATAACAACAAGTTTTGCTTTTTTATTTTCAACTAATTTGGTTATGTGATTTATTCCATATTTAACAAATAAAGGCTTCTTTTCCTTAGTCACAACTTGATTTAAAGCATCTTCTGCTTTTTTTAATAATCTTTTTTTTTTCTCTGCCTTGGATTCTGGTTTATATGCTTTTAAAAAGTTCATCAAATCTTGAGTCTAAAAAAGTTAATATAAATATAAATTTGCAATTGTTAAATATTCTAAAAAAAAAAAAAATGAAAAAAAAAAAAATTATACTTGACTCTTCGAAAGAACATGATTAAATTGATTAATTGAAGGAGGAACTTTTAATCTTTGTAGTAATATTTTTTTTTTTCTTTGGATTCGAATAAACCTTGGCCATTTTACATATTTTGATAAATCTTTTTTTTGTCGTACACCAACACCAATTATGTTACTTCTCTTTTTTTTTTCAAAAATTAATGGATTGCTTCTAATTCCCTTTTTCTTTTCCTTTTTTATTTCTTTCTTTACAGTTTTTTTAGTACTTAATGGGCATGGTGCTGGTGTTTTTTTTGAAGGTTTTTTTTCTCTTTTTTCTTTCACCTGCGATAAAAAAAGTATTGAGAAACAAAAAAAAAAATATCAAATGTTTTTTATGTAAGCAAAATTTTCTTTCTTTTTATGTAAAAAAAAAGTATTTTTATTTATAGATTTTATATTATTATCAATACGAAAATTTACCATTTTGCAAAATTAAAATATGTTTGTAATTAAAAATATATGAAAATTTCTATATTTTTTATGTTTTAATTATTTTTTTTTCGTTCTTTTTTTGATATGTAAATCTTTTTTCTTTTATAAGTATAAATAATTTAAAAATAAAAATAAAAGTTTTACTATAAAAAATAAAAAAAATATGAAATATTCATGAAATAATTAAAAAAATATATATAATTTATAATAGTTTATATATATACCCCATGTATGTTACAAATTGCATATGCATATTTAAAAAAATAAAATTACATTTATTTTATTCCCATAACATATTTTCATAAAATAAAATTATATAAAAAAAAAAAAAAAAAAAAAAAATATTTATATATACATATATATATATATATTACAACACAAAATGTAAACATATAAATATATATATATATCTTTTTTTTTCAATAAAAACTTAGTAAAATTCACTAATGTAGGTGATTCAAGCGGTGCTTCAAATTCCAAAAGGATATGTTATTTTAAATATGTAATTTTAAAAATTTATTTTTAATTTTTAATTTTATTTTTACTTCGACTTTATTTTTATTTTTTTATTATATACACCCAAAGAAATTAATATTATTTTTAGTAATCTATCTTGTGAAAAAAAAAGAGATGGTTAAATTATTGGATAACATAAAGTGCCAGGTATATTAATTTTTTTTGCATCCATTTCATTTAAATGAATATTTTTCTTTTTTATTATTTTTTTTAATTATTGATACTTTTTATTTGTATTATAATTTTATTTAAATTGTATAACATATAAAAATATTAACATTTATAATTAAAAAAACCCAAAAAAATTTAATAAAAATAACAAATATACATATTTTTAATTTTAATAAAGAGTATATAAGCTTTCTATATGTGCCTTCAAGTTACATTTATTTTCTTGTAATATAGAATAATATAAAAGTAATCAAAGTGCACATAATAAAAATATAATAAATATATATATATATATATTTTTTTTTTTTGTAATATGTAAAGTACTCATTTATTAATGCAATTTTGTTTTATATATTAATTATACTGATTTACATATTTATATTTTTATTAGTAGTAAGATACTTTTATAAAAATATCATATTAATATATATGCCCTTATATATATATATTTTTTTATATATATTTGTTCATTTACATGTATATTATTATCATATATATGTATATATATACTTTAAAAAAAAAATTTTTCATTTTTTTTTTTTATTGAACATATAAATATGTATACATATATTTTTATATGTTAAGATCTGAAATTTATTGACGTTGAAAAATATTTTAAGTTTATATTTTTTCAAATTTATTATTATTTTTAATATAATTTTTTTTTCTTTTTTTTATTAGCTTATGTATTTAATTACAAAAAAATATATTTTTTTGTAAGTAATTTCATTATTATCTATATTTTAAGAACTTTATTTTTGAAAGTTATTAAAAAACAAAAAAAAAAAAAAGGAAAAGAAGTATAAGAAAAAAATTTTAAAAATGGCATATGTTAAAGTTGTTAAAAATAAAGCATACTTTAAAAGATACCAAGTGAAATATAGAAGAAGAAGAGGTATATATTTTTTCCTTTTTTTTTTTTTTTCATTTTTTCTTAAACATTATATTTTTATATGCCTTAAATAAGTATAATATGTTCATGATTTATTAAATTGTTGTGACAAATATTTTATTCGAGGCTAGAAAAATGTTTATCAATGATAAAACGAGTTATGCTTTTTTTTTTTTTATAAGTTGCTGACTCACCTGACATTGAAACAAAAAATAATATTATTTTCATTTTTTTATATTTTATATGTGTATATATTTTATAAGAAAACATATATATATTTATGTGTGCATTTTTTTTTTTTATTTATTAGAGGGAAAAACCGATTATAGAGCTAGAAAAGCTTTAATATTACAAGACAAGAATAAATATAATGCACAAAAATTGAGATTTGTTGTTCGTAAAACAAACAGTCAAATTATTTGCCAGATAGCTACTGCACATATTGAAGGAGATAAAATTTTAGCTGAAGCAAAATCTAAGGAATTAACAAAATATGGAATACCAGTTGGATTAAAGAATTATGCTGCTGCTTATGCAACTGGACTATTATGTGCTAGACGATTTTTAAAATCATTAAATCTAGATAGTCAATTTGTTGGTGTTGAAAAAATTACTGAAGAAGTAGAAGATAAAGAAGAAAAGGAAGATGAAGATTCAAGAAAACCAATTAAAGCATATTTAGATGTTGGTATAACCATGACAACTACTGGTAATCGTGTTTTTGCCGCATTAAAGGGAGCATGTGATGGAGGATTACATATCCCTCATGGAAACAACAGATTTCCAGGTTCAAAGAATGAATTTAATCCTGAACAATTAAGAAAAAATATTTTAGGTATACATGTAGCTGAATATATGAAAACTTTAAAAGAAGAAGATAATGAAAAATATAAAGCACATTTTAATGATTACATACAAAATAAAATAGATCCAGATAATATTGAAAAAATGTATTTAGATGCCCATGAAAAAATTAGACAAAATCCAGAAAGAAAGGAAAAAAATAAAGATAAAACTAAAAAATTTCAATCTAAACATGAAAAACCTAAAAAATTAAATGCTAAAATTAGAAAGAAAAGAGTCAAGGAAAAGGTAAAAAAAAAAAAAAAAGGAATTACATAAAATAAACCATCTATATATATATATATATATATATATATATATATATATATATATATATATATATTATAATAATATCTATAAAAACATGATCTTTTGAATTAATTTTATAAAGAATATATATCGAAAATAAATTTAATATGAAAGATTTTTTATGATGATAAAACAGACCTGATTTGAAAAAAATTTGAGAATAAATTCTAATACTGAAAAAATCTTTTATATATATACATATACATATATATATATTATAATTATATCTCTAAAAAAATTATTGTTTGGATTAATTTTATAAAGAATTTATATCGAAAATAAATTTAATATGAAAACAGATATGATTTGAAAAAAAAATTTGAGGATAAATTATAATGCTGAACAAATCATATGTATATATATATATATATATGTATATGTAAATGTATTGCATATATTTTATAAATATTTTTTATTTTTCAGCTAGCAAAGTATGTTGAAAAATTACAATAAATAGAAGTGGTAATGTACTAAAATATTCAAAGGTAGCTTTTTTTTTTTTTTTTACCTTTTTTATTTATTTTATTTGATTTATCAATTTATTAAAAAGGAAAAAGAAAAATTTTATATATATATATATATTTTTTTTTAATTAAAATAAAGTAATATATTTATCATTATTATTAACTAGACTCCTTATATATATTTATTAAACAATTGCAAATTTATTATAAAAAAACAAAATCAGTATACTCCTTTTAAATAGTAAAATTTTTAGAATTGACATAAGTTGCTTATATAAGTATGTATATTTTTTTTTTTTTTTAATGATGATACTATAAAATATAATGGGTAATTTACGTCTGAAAATTATTGATGACCACATATAGACATCTGAAAAAAAAAAAAAAATATACAAATATAAGTAAAGAAATAAAACAAATTTCAAATTTTTTTTTTCTTTTTGTATATGATGAATAAAAAAATAAATAACTTTCGTTCTTCTGTATTCTAGGAAGTGAAGATAAATATATTGTCTGATACAAAAAAAGAAAAATTTATTGAATTTTTAAAAAAATATGTAATATATATGTAATAGTTGAATAATAAAAAAAAAATTTTGCAAATGATGAATAAAAAAATAAATAACTTTCGTTCTTCTGTATTTTTGGAAATGAAGATAAATTTAGTATCTGATGCAAAAGAAAAGAAAAAAAAATTTCATTTTTTGAAACTTAAGAATTTAGATAGTAAAAGAAAGTCATTATTCTTGAAAATTATGAAGTATAAAAAATAAATATACTTTTAATGAGGAAGTGTATCTCAATTTGCAAAAATTTCAACTTTATTGAAAATAAGAATATTCTATAAGAAAAACATTTGCATTTAGTTCATTGCTTCTTTCTCCCCTTTCCTTTTTTAATAAATTTTAAAAAAAAAAGTTACAGAAATTATCTGAAATTATTTTAATTTGCACAAAGTATTGTTTATTTTTGTGTAACTTTGTATAAAAAAAAATTTTTTTTTAAATTATCTACAAAATCGTAAATATATATAGTACACATAATATATTCTGAAAAGTTCAAAAATATTTTTATAATGTATATTTTTATTATTGAATTATTAGGTTTCAGAAATTATATGTTGTGAAAAATTTTTAAAATATAAATTTTAAAATATCTAAAAATATACATATAGAATAATTTTAAGGTTTTTTAAAAATGAATATAAAGGGATATGTATAATTAAATAAAGACTATTTTTTTTTTTTTAAATATTAAAGGGCAAAAAAAAAAAGAAAAAAAAGTTATTAGCATATTTAAATTATGAATACTTCAGTTGTAATTTTCCTCATCATATTTTTCTAAGCAGTATATATGAATTATTAATTTCTCTGAAAAGTAAGCAAAGCTTTTCTCAACTATAGGTGTATTACAAACATTGCAAATTCTAAACAAAATTATAAAAGAAACATAAGAATATGATAATAAAACATAAAAAGAATAGTATTTACTAAAATTTTTTTTTTTTTTTTTTTTTTTACATTTTGTCATTGATTAGAATTCTTTCTTCCTTTTTTTTTATTAAATCGTAAGAAATGTTTAAATAATGACTTTTTATTAAATTATGATAGACTTGTAAATTCATATTTATATTTAATTTTTTTTTCAAATTAAAATTTACAAAACTTGATATTTCTGAAATTTTCCATTTTTCTGGAATTATTTTAAATATATATATATTATCAAAATCATCATGATTAGAGTATTTATTTAATATATAGAGAATATATTTTTTGTATTGTTGTTTTTTTTCATCACTTAACTTGGGTTCATTATATTTATCAATGTAAACTTTAACAAGTAAAAAGAAAAAACCAGCAGAACGATTTTTAGAATTTTCGTAAACTTTGAAATAACTTAATAAATCTATTTCTCTATTCTTGTGTTTATCACCAAATAATTTTTCATATGAATCTTTCTTCTGTTTTTTTATTTCATTTTCTTTTTTTTTTTTAGTTATATTCTCACTGATATTAAAATTTGGTATATTACTATTATCACTGAAATCAGATACTGAATTACAAGAAAAATCAGAATTCATTTCTTCAAATGAATCATTTGAATAATTATCTATAAAATAATTTTCATTAAAATTTGTTATATCATCGCTTGAATTGCTTTCTTGCTCTTTAATAAGATGCAACATATAATCAAATTCATTCTTTTTTTTTTCTTTTTCATCTTCTTTCTCCTCTTCATTTTCACTATTTTTTTTTCCTTTTTTTTTTTTTTTCATTTTTGTCTTGATACTTTTATTCATACTAACGTAACTGTACTTGTGATATTCCTTAATTATATCCTTAATAAAATTTCCACTTATTTTTTTATTTTTTTTTTTAAAAAAATGTGTAGATGATTCAAGTTCTATTTCTCTGTTTTTTTTTAGTAATTCATAATATACTGTTTTATCATTATTATATATTCCAAAAAAAATTTTCTCATAATCTTCCTCACTAATTTTTTTAAAAATTTTTTTTAGTAAAAAATTATAATAATGGCAATATTTTTCACACATTAGAAAGTTCTCTTCTGACAAAATTGCAAGACTATCACTACAATAAAAAACAATTACAAAAAAAAATAAATAAAAAATTAAATAAATGAAGTGAATAACAAAAATATAATAAAATATATTAAAAAATTTTTATTTTGTATAAGTTATATATATTAAAATAAAACTTAACATAAATATATATATATATTTTAATTACTAGTGTCTGTGTATTTTTCCATATAATATAGCCTTAACTAAATTAAGTTTGGGGTCTTTTATTATTTGAATTAGGTAACTTGTATCAATAGGATAGTTAGAGTAGAGAATCTTAAGTAGTTTTCTTTTCCTGTAAAATAGACTCTTTTCCGTATCATTTATATACGATTCGGCTAAAGCAGTATTAATGTTTTCATTGTATTTATCATATTTCAAATAGCTTATAACATATTTTTGTATATAATATTTAATCTTTATATTTGATATTTTACTTTTTTCTAATTTTTTAAATATATTTAATATCTCATCAGGGCGTAATAAAAAATTTTTATTTATTATAAAATCAAAAAATAAATTTTCATTATGTTTAATTAAAAAGGGAAATGAGCATTCAAATAATTTTTTTATTTTGCTTTGCCCTATATTTATCATATGGACATTATCATTTAGAATAATTAATATATTATATATTTCTTTTAAAATAGCATTTAATGAATTATTTTTATCTATTTTACTTTTGAAATTTTGTTTTTCTAAAAACTTTATCCAAAATAAATATTTATCATTTTTTTCATTCTCCAGTTCTGTGTTTTTTACATAATCGTTTACATTTCCTGTTTCATTTGACGTTTCATTTTTAAAATTTTCTTCATTTATCTCATTTTTTTTATTATAATATTGAAGTATAAAATAACACATTTCAATAGCCTTTTCATAATATTCAAATCTTATATATATCAAAAC
Source organism: Plasmodium relictum (assembly GCF_900005765.1). NCBI lineage: Eukaryota > Apicomplexa > Aconoidasida > Haemosporida > Plasmodiidae > Plasmodium > Plasmodium relictum. Next base: position 1,073,151 of record NC_041691.1, read on the forward strand.
AATTTCAATAAATTTATATCTACTTTGTAAAAAATCTACACATTCATCAATATTTATATTTAAATTCTTTGTTTTCATAATGAAATTAGAATAATTAATGTAATTGTTTTTAATCATCAATTTCAGTAAAATATTATCAATTAAATCGTGAATGTATAAATAATAATTATTATCCTTATGGCTTGTATCTATCTGCTTTTTTGAGTTATTCAAGCATATTGCTATATTTTCTTTATTTTCATATATATAACCTCTTTTAGATAGTAAATATTTAATTAAACAATTATTTGCAGTATATAATATTTTTTTCTTTATTTCATCTTTCTCATTAGATAAAGTACTATTTTTTTCTGCTTCTTCAATAAATAAATCATTTTTTTCATTAATGTAACTTGAATAATTATGATCTATTAATTCTTCTATAGTACACAAAGATGGCAAAAATAAATTAAAATGTTTATTTATATTTTCTTCTATTTGGGTTTTTTCTTCATTTTGTATTCTTCTTTTGCATTCTATGGAAAAATCATTAACCCAAAAAAATAATAAAAAAAAGATATTAATATCTGTTTTTTCAAAATGTAAAAATGCTAATGAAAAATTTAAATTTTTGAAATAATAATAGGCACATGCTTTATTATATTCACTTAAAATATTAACTCTGTCAGATTCTTTTTCGAAATTATAATTTTCAATTAATAAAAAACCTTTTTCTATTTGTTTTTGTTCAATACACATATATAAATATTTATATAATTCTATACAGCCAATAATTTTTAAACTTTTGTTATTTATCAAATAAATATTATTTTGTAAATAATTATAAGTTTTTGTTTTTGATAACATACTTAAATCATCTAATTTGTTTTCTTCAAAATCCTTATCATCTAATTTTCCTGATTTGAACTTTTTTTCTATATTTTCTTCAATAAAACTATTATTACTTTTTTCCTTACTGCTAGAAAATTCGAATAAGGAAAATAAGCTATTACTCATGTTACTATAGTTAATAACTATATCTAAGTAGTCGTTTAAGTCGATAGATTGCACATGTTGTTGATTATTTATATTATAAAAATTTATTATTCCTTTTGAATTTAAACAACATAAAAAGAAATGAAAAGCAGCAATGTGTTTAATGTTATCTGATAAAGTTATTGTATTTTTTTTTGAAGGCATTGAGGTATTTATATCATAAAATACCCCAATATTTAAATCACATACGATAAATATTTCATTCATATTAATTAATGTTATATATTTATAAGTTTGAGAATATTCATGGCTATATAAAAGAACTTTTTCATTATTTTTTAAATTTAATAAATAATATTTTTTATTTAGAGTTAAGAATAATGATTGCTTTACCCATAAGATGGATAATATATTATCAGAAAAATACATTTCTTTAAATGCTTTATAAGTTTCATTTTCATATTTATAAAAATATAACTTTTTTTTAGAAACTACTAATAACTCTGATTTATTACTTTCATTAACATAAAACGAGGAAACATGCTTACTAATTAAATTTAGTACTTGAAAATTAAAATTTTTTACAAGATATAGAAAATCATCTACCAAAATAATTATTGCAGATTCATTTTCATTTATTACAATTTTATTTATTATTTTATTTCCCTTAATTAAATAATTTTCCTCATATTTCAATTCAACTTTAGAATTTTCTTTATTTCTCCTTATTTGATATTTATATATGTGGCCATCTTTTGAACAGATATAAAAATCATCATTTAATAAACATGTAAAAGTTATATCATAATTTATATTAACATAAGCACTATCTACTTTAAATAAATCCATTTAATTAAATCATTTATATCTATATATATAAAGTATTTAATCTAATAAAATAGAAAATTATTAATAATATTTAGAATACATGTGCATATATGCTAATTGTAATAATACCCTTAATAAACTAAGATCTTTTCAACGAAATAAAATAACAAAAAAAAAAAAAGAAAAAAGAAGAAAAAGGAAAAGAACAAGAACAAGAACAAGAACAAGAACAAGAAAAAGGAAAAGGAAAAGAAGAGAAAAAAGAAAAAAAGGAATAGGAACAGGAATATGAATAAGAATAAGAATGTAAAAAAAAAGATAAGGAAAAAGAAAATATAAAAGTAAAAAAAAAAAAAAATTTATTACATGATTAAAAAATAATATATGATAAACAAATACATATATGAAAAAAAAAAATGATATAAACGTTTAATTTAAAAAATAAAGGAAAAAATAATTACGAAACAGTACAAACTTTTTTTTCTTTTAAAATATTTTTAATAATCTTAAAAAAATTTTAGTTAACATGATCTATCAATATAATATGGAGATGAATCTTAATTTTGTACTTTCATAATTATTTAATACACACATAAGAATAATTTTATTTTTAATTTTTAAAGGATTTTTTAAAATCATATGTGAGACTTTCTAAAATGCTTTTTGAAAGTTTTATATTTATAAAATTTTAACAAATTGAAAATAAAAAAATCTGTAAGTGTAAAAAGAATATGTGAAATATATAAACATTAATAAAAAAAAATACACTTATACAAAAAGATTGTAAACAAACTATTTTAATTTTAATTTTACAAATTTTATAATATTGAATGATAAAATTTTAATTTTTTTTTTTTTTTATATTCTCTTATGTATTATTAGCAGTTTTTAAATTTAAGATGAGATTAAAAAAAAAAAAAGGAAAATTTTTATATTTTTTTTGTTTGAATTATTTTAAATATTATATTTATTATATACTACTGTATTTTTGAAAATTTATTAAAAACAAATTTATATTAACATTTTATTTCATATAACCTATTTTTATAATCAAAATTATATTTCCTTTTTTTAAATTCAGAAAAATCTAAGTGTTTTATTCTTCGAAGATTAAATGTACAAAAATATAAATCTAATATAGAAAAAAAAATTTTCAAATCTACAATTAACTAAAAAAATTGCTTTATTAATTTTACATTTATACATTAGACAAAGCTGAGTAATAAAAAAAAAAGAAAATAAGAAGATATAATTTGTGTTTTTTTTATTGTCTTCATAAAATTAAATAATTGAAAGAAATAAAAGAATGTACTAATTAACATTATATTTATTAGGAAGAAAAGAGATAAGTTATAAATAATATTATTCTTTCAAAAAGTAAAATGACTCAGCATTTTTTTTTTTTTATACATAAAAATACTTATTTCACATAAAGAAAATATATTTGAAATAATCTAACAAATTTATTCTACATAATTTAGAAAAATAAATTTATTTATATTTATAAAAAAGAGTATGTTCTTTGATATACATATATATATATATATACATAATTTATAAGTTTTATATAAATCATAAGTATATATCTACTCTTTTTCTAATTATTTAAAAAAAAAAAGTACATAATTTATAGGTGTAAAACATAATTGTATATATTTAATGACTTTAATTATCAACATACTTCAAAATAATTATGTATCTATAAAGCATAAAACTATTGAATAAATAAAAGTGATTAAGTAAATCTGTTCATAATTTCATAATTATTTTTATAAAATATTTACCTTTTATTTTATTGTAATGTAGAAAAAAAAAAAAAAATTAAATAAACATAAGAAAGCAACAAAAATAGGATAATTAATATAAATAACAGAAATAAAAAAAAAAAAACCAAGGTTTAGTGAATAAAGAACACATGTTTAATATTTATTAAAGAATGTTTTCTTCTGCAAAAAAAAAAAATACATATTAAAATAAAAGATATATATAAGCAATATAAATAATTAGATCCTTATTTTATATCAAAAAAAAAAAAAAGTAATTCTTACATAAAAAGAAATTTATGTAAAAATTAATGTACAGTAAAATATTAAGTTAAAAAAAAAAAAAAAAAAAAGTGAAAAAAAGCAAATAATTTTTGAACCATAAAGAAATTATAACATTTGTGCTTTATAAATTTTCTTTTTATAAAAAACATTTATTTTTATCAAAAAATTTCAAATTTCAAATTTTGTGAATATTTACAAAAAATTATGCATTAAAAAAGAAGATACTATAATTTTTTTTTTTTTATTTTTACTATTGAAAAAAAAGTAATGTTATAAGTAATTTATACATACTTTTTTTTTTTTAAATCCTTTGTAGATTATTAAAACTACTATGATGAAAATTTTAAAAAAAAGTCATTTTCATTTTATGAGAAATATACATGCAAATATATGAAATAAACATATATTTAAGTAATTTTTTTTTACCCATACTTATTTTTATATTAATTTAATAAAATAAATAGAAAAACAAAGAAAAAATTAACTATTTATATGTATAAATTTAATTTATTAAAACAAAAAGTAGTTAAATATAGTTATGTATATTTATAAAGATTAAAATATGAATGGTTGAATTAATTTAAAAAACAAATCATTTTTTCTTTATTTTATTTTATCTTTTTTTTTTTTCCTTTGCTTTTTTTTTTTCTTTCTTTCTTTCCTTTTTTTTTTTTTTTTTTTTTTAAATTTAGCAAGTATAATAATACAATTTTATGAAGTATCATAAAAAAAATGAATAAAAATTCAGATACAAAGCAATATAATAAGAATAAGAATAAGTATTCCTTATTTTTTTATAAAAACAAATATTCAAACATCAAGCATAGTAATAACAACAATAATCAGCATTTAAACGATCATTTCAACAGTGTTTTTAACACAAGTGTAAATTGTTCTTCAGGTAATAACACTAATATCTTTTATAAAAAAAAAAGTAATTTAAATTCTCACAACGATATGAGAAGTAGTAATATATTGTCCTATAACGACGAAATGTATAATTTAGAAAAACGAAAACATATGAATAGTTCAGGTGCTGGTTTAAATTCTTATAATGTAGATAATAACAATAATAACAACAATAATAATAATACTTCAGTAAACAAATATAATAATAATAATAAGAATTCTTATAATTTTCAAAAAAAAGATGGAAAACATAATTATGAAGATTATTTTAGTTGTATACAAGATGCAGTAAATAGTAGTAACAATTCATTAAATCAGGGTCATCGAAATTATAAAAATTATAATGTTGAAAATAATCATGAAAATTATATGAATTTGAATAATTCAAAAAATATTAATCGTTATTATGATTTAAATAATAATGCATCTTGCATGAATGTGTCAGGACAAAAGAAAATGAGTTATTTTAATTCGCAAAGCAATAATAATAATAATCCAGTTCAAAACACTAATAATAGTAGTAACAACAACAACAACAACAATAATAATAATAATAATAATGCTATTTCGTCGAATTATAATATCTCTGATAAAATAATAGGAAATTCTGGTGAAAAAAATATATTAGAAAATAATATTTTAACTAGTGATAATAAAAATGTCTTATTAAATATAATGAATAGTGAGAGAAATGAAATAAATGAGGGTAAAGATGAGAAAATGGAAAAAAAGAATGAGAAATTTTCAAAGGGAAATAATAATAACTATGAAAATGCAAAAGATTCTTTAATGAAAAATGAAATGGATATAAATAATGTTTGTAATATAAGTAATTTGAATGATATGAATTATAAAAGTTTAAATTCATCAAGTGGTAACGCATATAGTATTTCATATATGTTTATTTATCAGTATTATTATGTTCTTCATACAAAAAAAGAAATGATGCATAATTTTTATTCCGAAAATGCTATCCTGTTAATAAGTTTTAACTATCAGAATTGTAATTATGAAAAAGATTTATATATGAAAAATAGTAGTAATGATTATGAGAAAAAGCAAAACAGTAATAGCAATGGTAACAAGTCATTAAATGATGCAGAGAAGTTTTTTAACTTTAATGAAATAAATATTGAAGGATGCCATAAAAGTGAAAATATGATGAAATTAAAAAATAGAAAAATGATATATGAATATTATAAAAATCTAGATGTTAATGAATGTACTGTTCATATAAATTATATTGAAGTGGTTAATTTGCATGATGAGATTTATATATATATATATGGAAAAATAAAAAAATGCAAAGATACTAATGTATATTATTTTTTCGTTCAAAATATTCATTTGCACAAATATAATATATATCAGTACTATGTAGACGTAGATTTTATTCACTATTATAACATGTATACTGGTGATGATCAGCAATATGTAAAAGATTTCAATTATGAAAATAGTAAGCTTCTAAATAATATTTATGATATCAAAAATAAAGAAGACAAAAAGAAAAAGCAAAAGGCAAATAAATCAAATATAGACAATATTAATGATTTCAAGTTAGTTAATATGAAAAATGAAATGATAAAAAATAAAAATAATGAAAAAAATTTAATTGATGATAAAAATAGAGATATTTTATTAAAAAAAAATGAGAAAGATGATAATGTATCACTTATGGAAAACAAATATAAAATGAAATTAGGTGCAAAAGATAATGAAAAAAAATATCAAGGTGGAAATCGTTTAATAAGAGAAAATAAAAATGGAAAAAAGAATGACGATGAAGAAGATGAGGATGAAGAGGATGAAGAGGAAGAAGAAGATGATGATGATGATGATGAAGAAGATGACGATGAAGAAGATGATGAAGAAGATGATGATGAAGATGATGACGAGGATTATGACGAGGATGAGGAAGATGACGCTGATGAAGAAAAAGAAGAAGAAAATGATGAAGAAGAAGACGAAGATGAAGAAGATGAAGAAGATGATGAGGAAGATGAAGAAGATGCTATAAGAAAAGAAAAAAGGCATAATAAAGTAGCAGGTGAAGACGAAAATGATGATGATGACGACGATGATGAAGATGAAGAAGAAGAATTAAATGAAGAGAAAAAAAGAAAAAAAAAAACTGGACAAGAAAAAAGTGATGAAATGGTAATGATAAAGAAAGGAGAAGATAAAAATTTAAAAAAAGCTAGCGGTTTAATTAGCAAGGGAAAAAATATGAAAAAAACAAATGAAGAAAAAGTCAAAGTAGGAAAACCTACGTCCGGACAAATAAGTAAGTACTCTATAGATAAAAAAAATAAAGAAAAAGAAAAAAATGAAAATTCACCAGTAAATAATATTGATTCCATTTGTAAAGAAATTGGAGATAAAATAAATAAAAGCAATATAAAAGATAAAAATAACAATATTAGCAGCAACTTTAACAATAAAGAGAAAGATAATAATGATGAAAATTTAAAAATGAATGTAGATGAAAAAAAAATTAAAAAAAATAAAAATGAAAATGCATGGAACACGACTAATGAAAAATTGCCAAAGTTTGAAAATATTATAAAAGAAGAAAAAAATGCAAACGAAATAACAAAAAAAAAAAAAAAAGAAAAAAATAAAGTAGATCCAGATAGTTGGGTATTTAGAGTTATGAAAAATTATCAAAATAATAATTTAGGAGAGAGAAATGTATTAAATAATCAAAAACTGGACGAGAAACAAGAACATGAAGAAAAAGAAAATGAAGAAAGTGCTCCAGATGAGGAAGAGAAAAAAAGAGAAGAGATAAATGTTAATGATAAAAAAATTATAATTCATAATATACATAAAAATATGGATAAAAAGAAAATAAATGATTGTATTATTGATAGATTAAAGAAATATAATGATGGTCATGCTGTTCAAATAGATATTTATCAAAGATCAGTTAAAAAATTATTTCCTCATACATTTAACTATCAGAACAATTACGATAAAGTAAAACCTACAGAATATTCTTATGCTATTGCTGAATTAGATTGTCGACAAAGCCAACAGCTTTTGCTAGATTTAGGTTTGTATTGCAATGGCATTAAATTAAACATAGAAAATTTTAAAGAAAAAAAAAAAAATGAGATTAAAAAATTCAACAAAAAATTTAATGGATTCAATGCACCTTTAGAAGGAAAGACAAAAGATGAAAAATTTAAAAGCACTTTTCATAGAGGAGGAGGTGGCATGACTTTTAGAAATAAAAGAAATAATATCTTCGTAAAATAAATGAAACGTAAAAAAGTAAATTTTTTTTTTTTTTTTTAACCATATACATTTTTTTTTTAATTATTGTTTATATTAACAATTTTGTATTATATTATTAATGGAGTTTTTATTATGTAATAGAGAATATATATATATATATATATATATATATATATATATATATATATATATATATATATGTATGTATATTTATAACATATTTAAGAAATTATCTAATATTCAAAAAATTATGTAAATAATACAATAAGTATAATAAAAAATATTATTAAAAATATACATTTATATATGTGGAGAATAGTGTATATATATATATATATATATATATATATATATAATATATTCATCATCATTATTTTCTAAAATTTTGAATGACATCTTTTAATTTATTAAGATCAATGTAAAATTATTTTTCATGAATATGTAATACTAATTTACTCTTCTTCTCATTTATTTAATAATTTAACTATTTATTTAATCACTTATTTGACCGTTTACTTAGTCATTAATCATTTAATATCATATTTAATGTTGTACACTTATTTTACCTATTTATGATATATTTTTTTTTTTCATTTTTTATTGTAAATTTATTCCTATATTTTTGAAAATTTTTTTTTCTTTTTATAGAATAAAAATTTAATAAATAATAAAAAAATAAAATAATTTTTTTTTTTTTAAATTCAATAAATATTAAAAGTTTTATAATTAAGAATACATTGGCAACTCTTTTTTTTTTAAGTATAATTGTTTTTATATAAATATTAAAAAAATATATTAGACTAAATTTTATTAGAAGGCTTTTAATTTCGTATATATAGATGATTATATAAAAAAGATAACAGTGATAAAAAATATAATTGTTTAACAAATGAAGTAATTAATAATAATATATTTATAATTAAAAAGTAAATGAAACAAAAAAAATGTATGAAACAAAGTCATTAAAATTTTAATTATATATATATGGAAAAATAAATATATAAATCTTTTAAGATTTAAAATGAAAAAAAAAAAAAAAAATATAGTAATACACAAATGTGACAATTAATTTTACTCAATAAAATAAAAACCTTAAAGAAATTAATTTAGTTCTTGGGATTTTATCCATGGATGATTAAGTGCTAAAAAAAAGAAATGAGAAAAAAAAAGAATTATTTTAAAAATATTATAGCAAAAGTGTCATGTTTTAAAGAATAGCAAAAAAATATATAATTCATATTATTATACCTTGATATGCTGTTAATCTTTTTTTTTCATTTCTTTCTAAAAGTTTTTTTAAAAAATCTACAGCCTTTATTAAAAAAAAAAAAAAAAATTTATTTTACAAATAATAAATCATTTTATTTTACTTTAAAATAACCTCAATTGATAAAGAAGAAAATTCTTTACTTTTCCAGTTTATATTTTTGTTTAATATTTCATCCTTAAAAAAAAAATAAAATAAAATAGATATATCTAAATAATACGTAATTTTGCTTTATTATATTTTAATATTTACCACAACTTTTGGTGTGTTTTTTCCTTCAAATGGGTATTTTCCAGTCAACATGAAAAAAACCATTACACCTAATGCCCAAATATCTGATGACATTGTGTATTTTTTCCTGAAAAAATAGAAAAAAAGAATAAAAAATATTTGATGTCATATTATTTTTATACATATTCACATAAATATATTTCTTTTTTACCTTATAAGTTCAGGTGAAATATAATGAGGTGATCCACATAATTCAGTTAAATACTCACAATTAACCTAAAAATATAACGTGGAAAAAAAAAAATTGTTTTTTTAAAGCCTACTATTTAATTATGTATAGTATATTATTTACTTTTTTAGCCATTCCAAAATCTATTAATTTTATGTTTTTAGTATTTTTATTTTTGAATAAGAAATTTTCTGCCTTTAAAAAATAAAATAATGGGTATAAAAAATATATAACTATTTTCTTTAAAAAAAATTTATAAAAAAATACTTTTTATCTTAATTTACTTTTATATCTCTGTGAATAATATTATTTGAATGTAAGTATTCTAAAGCACAACATATCTAGAAAAAAAAAAAAAATTGTTTATTTATATTTATATTTAAAAACTAAAAAAAATAACATTAAATAATTTTTATGGAGATATAATCAAATAAAATTACAGTTCAAAGAAAAATGTTTCAATAAAAAATTGAAATATAAAATACAATTTTGTGGTAAATTTTTTTTTTTTCTAAGCAATATAATTATATATAAATAGAAAAATATATCTCCATTTATCTATATGTACATATATATACATCATATAAAATTTACCTGTCTAACAATTAAAGCTGATTCATTTTCCATTAAACATTTATTTTTAACGATCTTATAAAATAACTCTCCTCCTTCACATTTTTCTAAAACTATATAAAATTTATTCTTATCTTCAAAAAAATCTTTAAACTTTATAATATTTTCATGACTCATTATAGATAAATATTTTATCTCATTCTTAACCATTTTTTCAAAATTACAATTCTTTTTATGCTTTTTTTTTTTTTTAATTATTTTGACAGCATATACTTCTTTTGTTTCTTTGTTAATACATTCTCTAACAACCCTACATTAAAAAGTGTAATAAAGAAAAAAAAAAAAAAAAAAACTAGATTTTTTAAAAAAAATATAAAATAAAAATGTATTTATTTAAAAAAAAATGGGTACCCAAAAGATCCACAGCCTAAAACTTTACCAAGCTTATATTCATTTTTTTTTTTTTCTAAGTTGTTATAATTTTTTATTAATTTATTGAAAGCATTTCCCATTTTACCTCATAATATTTATTTAATATTTTAATTTAAAAAAAAAAAAAAATTTGATATTTTCTTATACATTTGATTAAAAAAAAAAATTCCTATCCCATATTAATTCCTATATATTTAGACATTTTAAATATTTTCAATAACATAGTTTTTGGTAATGAGATAAACATACTATTTTGATATTCATTAGAATTTTATTTTTTTATAAAAAAAATAAAATAAAAAAAAAAAAAACAATAATTCTTATAAAACAAATATATAAAAAAATAGAAACAAAAAACTTATTCTTTAAAAAATATTTCTAAACTTTACACAACGGATTTCACAAAATATTTACAAATTTTTTTTTTTTTAAAAAAAAAAATATTATTAATAAGAAAATTTCTTCATTTTAATTTTCATTTAAAAGAAAAAATGTATGCATAAATATAATTATATTACTTTTTTTAAAATATATTTTTTTATTTGTATAAATCACAACCATATAACAATACACAAAAAAACATAACACTTTTATTTTTTAAAATTTATTAAAAAAAAAAAAATAAAAAGATAGGATAGGATAGGATAGTATAGGATAAAATAAAATAAGAAAAATAGTTAAATTTAAAAACAATAGATTTTTTTTTTTTTTTTTTTAATAAAATTTTTTTTATATAATATTTAAATTATTTGAATTTTTGTAATTAAAAAAAAGTTTATAAAAAAAAATATAAATGAATTAATTAGTTGTAAAATAGAAAAATTTTAGTATGTACTCTTTAAATTTTTTTTTTTAAATTAATAAGAGTTAATAATTTTATAAATATATACAAGCAGTATATATTATGAGAAAATCTATATAAAAGCAATAAAAACTCTTTGATATCTCTAAAGTCATTTTTGATATTTAAAACACTTAGATATGAGATAATAAAATTTAAAACATACCCTATGAACATAAATTTTTATATTTAAATCTTTATATCTTTTCTAGATTTAAAATAACGTACGTGAATAATGATAAAAAACAACTGTTCATTTTTTTCTTATAAAATATTAAAATACCTATATACAACATAATACTTAAAAAATCTTCATAATTTAATGAAACCTCATATTTTTATATTTTTAAATATGAAAATATTTTTTTTAAAAAAAAAAATAAAATAAATTTCTAAATATATTATTGGATGAAGAAGAAAATAGTGTGCATAAAATTTTTGAATACTCTGTTGATATTATAAAAATGGGTAATTTTAAAAATAAGAGATTAATTTGTTTTCATTATAAAAATGCATAATTTAATAAAAATAAAATTTTTAATAATTTAGCATTTATAAATAAATAACTATAATAAAAATTGAGTATTTTGTTCGTTTTATATTTAATGTAAAAAAACAAAATATAACGTAAAGCATTCTTTCTATTCTTTAATTTTACAAAATATGAATAATGAAATAATCAAATTTTTATTTTTATTTTATTATTTTTTTTTTTTTTTCTATTTAATTGGAATTCCATAATATTAGTTTTTCAAAAATTTTACACGGTATTCAAATTTACTTTTAATTTTTCAAATTTTAATTTGTTCATGCATTTTTAATAAATCTAAAAGATATTATTTATAATTGTAATTTTTTACATGTATATAATTTATTTCATTTTTTAATTTATAGAAATAGATTTATATACATAAAAGTATATTTTTTAAATGAGCATAATAATTTTTTGTGTTAGCTTCACCTTTTTTTTTCTGATGTGATGTTATATATAGAAGAATATTCTTTTAAAATAAATATTTTTATGAAAATTTTTTTCAACGTTTAAAAAAAAAATATAATAATAAAGAACATATGATAGTATGAAGGGAAAAAAAAGAAAAAATATATAAATGTTTCCTAAAAAATTCCTTAAAAATATTAAAAATATGTATTTTTCTGCATATTTTTAATCTTTATATTATTTTGTAGATAAATAAATATATATTTATTATTATTGAGATTTTTATAATTTTTATTAATATTTATATGTAAAAAGATTAATTCTAAAGTTCTTTACATTACTATTGATGTTAGGTTTTTTTTTTTTTTATGTATTATAAAACAAATAAATAATATTTAATATCTCTTAAAATTTTTAGAAAATACATGCTTATCAAAAGATAGAAAAATTTTTAGCATGAAATTAAAAAAAAATATATGAATCTACTGTTTAATCAGAAAAATAAAAATATATATATCATGCTCTTATTAAGTATGTTTAGTTTTTTTATTTTTATTTATTTAATAAATAAATTACAAATATGTTATGAAAATGTCTTTGTAATATTTAATTAAATGCAGATTTTCTTGATAACTATTTTTTATTTCAAAAATAAATATGTTAAAGAATAAAGTTCTTAGTTCTTATTATCATTTAAAAAAGACAATTTTTTAAGTTTCTAGCATGTATTCTCCAAAATAAGTAAATCTTTATCAAATTTTTACTAAATGAAAAGTCTTATAATAGTAAACAAAAAATATATGTATATATTTATATATATTAAAATAAACTTTTTATTATAAAAATACTTTATTTTAATTTAACAAAAAAAAAGATAGGAAAAATACTAACCTCATAATAGCTGCACTAAGCAGCACAAGGTTTTTTCATTCTTCCTCATTTTTTTACAAATTATCTCTTAAATTATTTTTTAAGAATTATCCAAAAAGAAATATAAAAGAAATATTTTATAATTAAAATAAATTATATTTTTTATTTTTTAGTAGCTATTAAATAAAATGCATATTATATTTTACAAAAAAAATTGTTTTCTATAGAATTTATCTACTTGAAAAAAAAAAAAGAAACCTAGATACTTAAGTGCCACTATTATGTAACAAATAAATAATTCTTATAATTGCTGTGCATTTCTTTTTTTCTGGATTATCTATTTTTATATGTTAATGTTATTATATTAATGTTTACTTCTTTTTTTTTCTTTATTAGTTTTATATATTTATATTAAAGAACTTAACGAAAAAAGTATATTGATAATCAAAGGATTAACAACTCAGTTATCACATAAAATCCTTTCCTATCTTCTTCTTCAAAAAAAAATGCTTAAAGGAGAGATAATAAAAAAAAAAAATAATTCTTTTTGTCATCTAAATGTTGGTGATGATATTTATGAGTTAGTTAAAAAATATGATAATAAAAAAAAAAATGAAAATATTACTGATTCTAATATAACAGAGGAAAACAAAAAAAAATGTATACTGAAAATAAATAAAAGCGAAAAAAATGAAAGCAAAACAAAAATTATAAAATGTAATTTCTTATCAGAAAACGATAAATTGCATATTTTAGAAAATTTAAAGAAGATTAATTTAACTAAAAGCCCTAACTCTAAAAATATTACAAAAAAAATAAATTTATTTCGTTGCCATTCTTTTTGTATAGACAAAATAGAAAATATAAATATAATTAAGAAAAAGGAAATATCTAAAAATGAAGAAACAACTTTAAAAAAAAAAAACACAAAGTTAACAAACGAAAAAAAAGAAACTTTCATAAAAGAAAATAGAAATTGCAATGAAAAGATTGAAAATATAATAAAAGAAAATAGAAATGATGATATAAAAAAAGAAACTAAAGTTATTTCTAAAAAAAAAGCAGATAGTGTGAATAAGGAATTTCATTTAAAATCATTTTACCAGAAGAATAGCAAAACACAACTTACTTATAATAACAGTAGCAATAAAAACTCGAATAAGTTAAATTTGTATGAGAATAAAAAATGCACTAATATTTTAGGTGATCATATAAATGAAATTGTAAATAAAAATGAAATATATTTTGATCAAAAAAAATTAAAAGAAGCAAAAAAAAAAAACTCTTCAGAGAATTATTATTTTATACATAATTATGAAAAAAGTGATTCAACAAAAGTTACTTCAAAAAAAGTTTTTCCCTTAAATGAAAAGACAATTTCATATTATGAGACAAGAAAAAGAGATTACATAAAATTAAATAAAATAAAAAAAGGACACTCTGAAAGAATTACTTTAAATTTGAAAGAGTTTTCTGATATTAAAAAGAAAAATCTTAATAATCATGATTATAGTAAAACGGAGTCTAATATCAATTTATTAATAAATAATAAAAAAAGTGAAAATATCTTTTTATCGGAAAAAATGAATTCAAGTAACTTGTTTAATAATTATCATTCATTAAATAATTCATTAAAACTCACTGTTTCTTCTTCATCAAACATAATCTCATCTATTTCTTCTTATGATAAAAAAATAAGAAATGTTAGTGAAAATATAAAAAAAGATATTTTAGAAGGAGAAAAAACAAAAAAAAAATTTCTTCATTTAAAATATAAACATGGAAAATACATAAGAGAAAATTGTGACAGTTGTATAGAAAGAAGAATAACAAAAAAAGATAAAAAAAAAAAAATAGACAAAAAAGAAAAAGAAAGTATGCAAAAAATAAAGGAAAATGAAAAAGAAAAAAAAAAAAAAAAAAATAATTATAGCAATAATAATATTATTTATAATTCCAAGTTACAAAATTTACATAAAAAAAATGAATCAAATAAAAATTATTGTTCTAGTATAAATCAATGCAAAGAAAAAAAAAGGATAATAGAAATTAATACAATATATCATATTATAAGATATAAAAAAATGTTAAAAAAAATAAAAACAGATATATTAAAAACCATTAAAAAAATAACAGAAGCAAACGAAGTAAAATTACCAGAATATTTTAATACAAAAAAGTATTTTATGAAATTTTTAAAAAAGTTGAAACAATTTTTAAAAAGAAAGATTGATGAAATAAAGAGACTAAATACATTTGAAAAGAAAAATAGTATTTATGAATTATTTCTAAGCAATAAACAAAATACTTTATTGTTAAAAAAATATTTAAGAAAGAAGAAAATTCTATCAAAATACTTAAACAGATACATGCATAAAAAAAATTCATCCAGTTATATTTCTAATTATAATAATGAAAAGTCAGGAAGTTTAAATTATTATCAAAATTTAATAGAATTAAAAAAGACTTTATTAATGAAAAGTAAATCTAATCAATTAATTAACAAAGTTAATGAAAAAAAAAATAATAATAATAATAATAATAAAGATAATACTGATAAATTATTAAAAATTGAAAATAAGTATTCCATAGAGAGAAATAAAGACAAGATAAACAAAAAGCCTTCTAATAACAAATATGAAAAAGATAATTGCAAAAATTTTAATATATTCGAAAAAAAGATATTTGCAAAAAATATAATACAAAAAGGGAATTATAATAAGAAATATTTTGAAAATTTTAATAAAAATGAGAATAATTATAAAAATATTTCAATGTCTCTTGTATACTTAACAAAAGACAGTGATATAATTTCAAAAAATTTATCTTACTCAGGAAAAGTTATACCAAAAAACTCCTCATTAGTATCAAATGATAAACAAAGTTTCTATCGTGATCATCAAAAGGTACTAGAAAATTATACAACTGTAACCAAAAAAAGAGAAAACAATAAATTAAAAAGTGAAATAAAAGAAAATATTAATTTTATAAATGAAGTTAATAATAAGTTAAATAACGAAATAAAAGAAAATAATAATTTAATAAATGAACCTAATAATAATTTAAAAAAAGAAATAAAAGAAGATGATAATTTTAAAAATGAACTTAATAATAATTTAAAAAAAGAAATAAAAGAAGATGATAATTTTAAAAATGAACTTAATAATAATTTAAAAAAAGAAATAAAAGAAGATGATAATTTTAAAAATGAACTTAATAATAATTTAAAAAAAGAAATAAAAGAAGATGATAATTTTAAAAATGAACTTAATAATAATTTAAAAAAAGAAATAAAAGAAGATGATAATTTTAAAAATGAATTTAATAATAATTTAAAAAATGAAATAAAAGAAAATAATCATTTAAAAAATGAAGTAAAAGATAATTATTCGAAAAATGAAATAAAAGTAGATATTCATCTGAAAAAGAAAGCAAAAGAAGATACTAGTTTGAGGAATGAAATAAAAGAAGATAATAATTTGAAAAATGAAATAAAAAAAGATAAAATAAAGGTAGATAATGGATTCAAAAATGTAATGAAAGAAGATAGCAATCTAAAAAATGAAATAAAAGAAAAGAAAATAAATGGAGATAATGAATTAAAAAATGTAGTAAAAGAAGATAATAATTTAAAAAATGAAATAAAAGAAAAGAAAATAAATGGAGATAATGAATTAAAAAATGTAGTAAAAGAAGATAATAATTTAAAAAATGAAATAAAAGAAAAGAAAATAAAGGGAGATAATGAATTAAAAAATATGCCTATGAGCAATAACGTACATATAAAATATTTAGGAATGAATAAAAAAAAAAGCAGCGAAGTAATAAGTGATAATACTAATAAAGCATTCAATAATACTCTTAAAATGAGTACCTATGATAAATCATTTAATAATTTTATAGGTAATTATAATAGAATACTTTATTTAAAAAAATGCAACAATTATTATCAATATAATAGTGGTAACTCCCATAATAACATAATTAATTTTTCAAATATTGATAATATTAAAATTAATATAATTAATCAAAATTTTCAAAACAACTTACTACAAAATAGTTTTTATATAAATGGAAATGAAAAAAAGAGTAATAATAGTTATAAAATGAAAGTCTATAAAAAAACTGAGCCTAGTAATTGTGATGATGAAAATATATTAAATAGAAAAATTAATATAATCAAAAATAATAAGAAGTTTTTATGTAATAGTGAAAGCTTTTATGAAAATAATTTACGTACAGTGAAACTTCTTAGGAGAGAAGACGGTAGTATAGTTAATAAAATTAAAAAAAAAATTTTTAGGAACTATAATTCTGCATTATTTTTTTTTAAAAAACAGATTTACAGAACAAATATATTAATTCATAAAAATAAAAAAAAAATTTTTAAAAATAAATATTTATACGATTTTCAACAAAAGATTAAATATCCTTTTGATAATTTAAGAAAAGTGAAAATACCACTTCTTTTCTCATATAACAAAGTTGATAATTCCAATAATAACCAAAATGAAAAAAAACAAAAAAATTTAAATGAATTACAATTTAATGGTAAGAATAAAATAAAGGAACATAAATTTTTTTTTATAATATGGAAAAGAAAAAAAAAAAAAATTAAACTATATATAATATATTTATTTATACAAAATAGACGTTTTAATTTTATGTTTATATTTTATTTTTTTCTATTTATAGGAAGTTACTTAAAAGAAAAAGAAATAACGTTCTCACGTAAAATGACTAAATATCAAGCTAAAAGGAAAATGTATAGAAGACGAAAGAAAAGATAAAATAACTATACATCTATATGTGTTGTTTTATAACTTTTAAACTAATATTTTTTTAAAAAAGCAACATTAATATTTATGAAAAGAATATTTATTATTTTATTTTATTTTATTTTATTTTTTTTTTTATATTAGTTTTATTATTTTTTTTAGTTTCCAATTTTTGATAGATCAATTATAATTATTCATTTTTCATTATTTTACTGAGTTGTAATGAATTTCTTTTATACATTTTAATTTTTTAATTTTTTTTCTGTAAAAATAAATATTTTTATTGTTTTCGCTAATTTTTTTCTAATATTTTTTTTAAATAAATTTTTTAGTTTACGTAATTTCTAATTATTTATCTCTCAATATCTATTCTATTTCCATATATATATATTTTTCTAGAGTTTACATTTATTATTTTTTATGTACTCTTATATTTATGTTTCTTAGTAGGTAAAATTATTTTTTTAATTATTTATATGAATCAAATACTATCTTAAAAATATATATATATATATATCAGTGTAATAAAATAAAAAAAAAATAGATGGGTGAATGAATAAATGAAATAAACTAAAAATATATATTATATATAAACATTTTCTTTTCCAAAAATTATTTATTTTTTTTTTTTTTTTTATGTATAATCTATGTTATTACTATTTTCATATATATAAAAGCGTATATTATTTATCATTTCAACAAAATGAATCGAAAAAAAATCTAATAAATCTTGTGATATGACTTTTTTTTTTAAAAAAATATTAATTGTATATATAATACCTCTAAATAATGACACAATAAAAAGTAAAAAAAAACATAAGATATAAACAAAACAAGAAAATATAAAATTATTAAAAAAATAAACATCTATCAAGAATAGGAAAACTAAGAAAAAAGATAAAGCTAAAATATATATAGAATTAGTTAGAAGTAAATAATAGGAATAATTGGTAT
Organism: Plasmodium relictum; assembly: GCF_900005765.1. NCBI lineage: Eukaryota > Apicomplexa > Aconoidasida > Haemosporida > Plasmodiidae > Plasmodium > Plasmodium relictum. The sequence goes on from NC_041691.1 coordinate 1,092,269, forward strand.
TAGTATTTTTATCAAAGCATTTTTTTCGTATTATAAATTTATTACTTATTCTTTTTGTTTTCTCATTTTTTTCTTTTCTTTTTTCGGAGTATTTATTATTTATAACACATTTATCGTATTTTCCTAAAATTACTTCTTTTTTTTTTTTTAATTTGTGTTCACTTAACACATTCGATTTATATGCACTCATAGTATCAATATACTTGTTAAATTTTAAGTATTCATAATTTCTTTTTTTTAATGAAATTAGTGTGTTATAAATGCGTGAAAATTGAGAACAATATAATAAGGAATCATAATCTTTTAAATTATATGTATTATATTTCTTATTTAAAAATTCATTTATTTTAGAACAAACACTTTTTTTTTTAAGATCGTAATTTTTGATAGTTATAATATTATCATCACTTGATAAATAACTATAATTTTTTATATTGGACAGAAATACTTCCTTAAATAGATGACTTGTATTTTTTAATAAATTAATGCATATATTAAATGTTAATTTTTTTCTAGCATTTTGAATAGTATGAAACTTGTAATTATGATTAAAGTGTTCTATCATTTTTCTTTTAAATCTTCTTTTTTTCTTATGTTTCTTTATATTATATTTTCTTAAAAATAATTCTTCAATTTTTTTTTCTTTGTTATAACTTTTATAAATGTAACCTTTGCACATACCTTCTAATTCTTTACTTGCTTTACTTTCTGGGATATTTAAATTTTTTTTGCTTATAATGAAATATTTTTTTTTGAGCTCTTTCATTATATTTCTTCTGTTGTGTTGTTTATATGCATCGTTATTGTTTTCATTTTTTCCATCATTCTTATGTATACTACCATTAGCTTTGTTTTTGCAGTTGATTCTTCTAAAAAGTATATTTTTTTTTTTTAGAGAAGCTTTTCTTTTTTTGTATAAATAATTATTAACTAATTTAATAACTTTGGTTTCTTCATTTTCTCTTTTATTTGGTAATATAATTTTTATATTTTTTTTTTTTTTATATATATTACTTTTAAATTTACACCTTTTTCTTTTTTTATAATTTTCATTATAGTTCTCAACATTAGAATTATTATTTTTAAACAAATAAAAAATATTATAATAGTGAGAAAGGCTAGCATATAGTATCTGATTATTTAAATTTATAAAAAAGTTGGTAAATTTTATATTTAGATTATCTCTACTTAAATTTTCATTTAACAAATAATCATTATTTCCATTTTTGTTATAACTGTTATTAATTTTTTCATTGAAAGAATAAAAATTAATTTTATTTTTATGCTTATAATACTTATGAAACTTTTTTTTCTTTGAATAAATTTTCTTTTTAAATAATAAATTATTTTTTTTATGTTTATATTTTTCATTAAAAATGCCTACAATTTTTCTATTACTTGAATTGAATAATTTAGGATTATTCCATTGTTTTTTCAGTAATTCTGTATTCTCTTTTTCTATATTAATTTTATTTTCAGATAATTTGTCTATTTTATTATATATAAGAATAGATTCATTTTCTTCATGGAATATATAATTATAATTGCTACAATAATAATCATGAGAAGAACTATACTTACTAAAAAAAATGCAATTATTAGAATAACTTATTTTATTTAAAACATTACATTTCTTTATTTTTCTTTCCTTATTTAATTTATTAAATTCATTAATACCATTGAAATTGTCATTTAAAAAATCTGATGTACGAAAATTATTTCTTAAATTTGGTAAATCCATTTCATTTGTGAAAATAGAAAAATGATTTAATTCTTCACTTAAGTTACTTTCTTCTTTTACGTCAATGAAAGCTAAACTTTCGTAAAAGAATTCTAAAAGAAAATTACTGTTATCATTTCTTATATTAAGAAATTTTGTTTTTTCAAAAAAATTGAAGTTAAATATATTGTTTAAATCTACATGGTGACTATTAACTAATGCTTCAGATAAGTATATATTCCTTTTTATACTATATGTTAATTTTGATAATTCATCAAAATAATTGAAACAAGAAGAAATAATATTATAAAAATTATTGTCTATTAATCTTTGGCTATCAATTATTTCTTCATTTAAAAAAAAATTAGAAAAAATATATATGCATTCATAAAAAAAAATTTTCTCAAATAATCTATTGAAAATGTCATATTTATTTATTAAATAATCATACATGCTTTCAATTAGTATTTCTCTATTCATATTGACTATATTTTGAATGATATAATCATTCGTTTTGAAACCATTTGTATTTAAATAAAGGTAATATTTTTTATAGCTATTTTTAATTAATTTCTCTTTTTTTCTTTTTATATTAATTATATCTGATAAAATAAAAAAGTGATTAACATAATTTAATATACTTTTGTTTTCTGTTTTTTCTTTTACTTTGATATTTAATAAACAGCTTGATTGCTTAAAGGGTTCGTTAATATCTTTCAATGCATATATATCGTTGTACTTATTATTACTTTTAATGTTCTTATAAACTTTTCTCTCTTTATTATTTTCTTCGAATAATAAAATTTCTCTTTCTTTTTTATATATAGTTTCTTTATGTTCTTTCGATTTTTTTCTTTCTTTGTTCTCTACTTCATTTTTTATTTTATCTTTTGCTTCCTTTCTTATTTCTCCCTCTAATTCTTTACTTTTTTTGTTGTTATTATTTTCTTTTTCTTTTTGTTCCTTGTATCTATCTTTCTCTTTCTCCTTCTCTTTCTCTTCCTCTTCCTCTTCCTCTTCCTCTTCCTCTTCCTCTTCCTCTTCCTCTTCCTCTTCCTCTTTCTCTTTCTCTTCCTCTTCCTCTTCCTCTTCCTCTTCCTCTTCCTCTTCCTCTTCCTCTTCTCCTTCTTCCTCGTTCTCTTCCTTTTCTTTAATATGTTCGTATAATTTGTTTATTATTTTTTTTTTTTTTTTATCTTCAGATAATTGATTATTTAAAACATGTCTATTTATCTTTTTAAAATCTTCACATTTTAATGTCTGTACTCCTCTACTTATTTTATTTTTTTTTATTTCACTCATCGTTTCTGTTTCCTTGTCTTTTGTAATTTTTTCTTTTTTATGATTCAATGTTTGTGTATCTTTATCTGTTGTTAATATAGATTTTTTTTTTATTATATGCTCATAATCTTCTTCTTTATTTTTTATATTTTGTTGTATTTCTGTGTTATTTTTTTCTTCTAATAAGTATACACTTTTAACATTATTATTTTCACTTTTTGTAGTGATAGATTTCATTCTATTAAAATTATTATGATCATTTTTTAATACTAATTTTGTTCTTTTCAATTCTGGTTTTTTAATTTCTTTTTCATTCTTTTTTGCTTTATTACTTTCAATTAATAAATTTTTTTGTTTAATTATAAATTCTAATTCTTCTTTTTTTTTTATAATCATTAACTTTTCTGTTTCCATTAAACTAATTTTTTTCTTTAATTTTTGAATGATAATGTTAGTATTTTTTAGTTTTTCATTTTCTTTTTTTATTTCATTGAAATTCTCTTTATATTTTTCGTACTCTTCAAAGTACTTTTCGCTAATTTTTAGTTGATTCAAAAGTTCTTCAACTTTCTTATTAAGATTATTTTTTATTTCTTCATTTTTTATTTTATTCTCTCTGAATTCTTTGTCTATACAATATAATTTTACATATAAGTTTTTTGTTTTCAAAAAAAAAATTCCAAAATAGACGTAAGTTAAATATAAAAGCACCATTATAATATTTATTCCTTTTTTTATTAATTGATCATTTTTCATTTTTCTAACTTTATGTAAGTGCCTATAAAAAGTTTCACATACTTTATTCAAATTTTCAATACTAAACGCTTGCTTTACATCTTCGATATTATATTCATATATAGATTTTTCGTTTAAATTTAAGAAAATAGAATAAACATCTTTACAGTATAAATTTTCATTAGAATTAAAGTTATCTTTATTATTTATATCACAATAAAATTTGTTACTTATTGAATTCTTATAGAACGATTCAATTAAAATATTATCTGAAATATCATCATTTAAAGCATTATTTTTTGAACGTATATTTGTATAAAATGCCTCATTGTTTTCACATTTTATGTTAGTATATTTTATTTTAGTTTTATTTTCATTCTTAAACGACCTTTTATTCATTATTTCATCATTATTATATTCCTTATTGGTAATTTTTTCAAAAAATTTATTTGCGTTTTCTAAATTATTTTTATTGCTTTTTCTTATACAACTAAATAAAAAAACTAATAATAAAATAAACTCTTTTATAATTGGGTGTAAATTAATAGCATTTTCTTGAATCATAACTTTTAATGTTTCTTCAATATTTTCACATGTTTCGAACTTTATATTTTTAATATAAAAATCATCATCACTTTCAATATCACTTTCACTTTCATTTTCAATTTCAGATATTATATTATCGCTGCTATCATGCTTTAGTTCAAGTTCATTTTCGTTATCCTTTTGAATTATATCTATACCTAACTATTAATGAAATATATTTTTCAGATATTTTAAAAATTATGTAAAGCTTCATAGTAAATGAAGTATCTATGCATAAATATTTTTTTTTATCTTATTTTATTATTCTAATTTAATTTTTATTGTTTATTTTATTATTATTTTTTTTTTTTTTTTACGTCTATTAAATTTTGTATATTCCACGGGCTTTCACCTAGTTTTGCTTTTATATTCAGAATTACTGATTTATCAGCAATTCCTTAAAAAAAAAAAAAAGAGAATATAGAATTACATTTTTTATAAATATAATAATTATTTATTTTTTTTTCTTTATAAACCTGAATTTAACAAATCATCCGTGTCTACTGTATCTGATCCTCTCTTATATAAAAAAAAAAAAAAAAATGTTTTTTTCATAACATTCAGAATAAAAAATGCATTTTTTATATCAATATATTTTATCTTTTTTTCAATTTTTCTTTTTACTGATAAATTAGTTAAGAACAATTTGAGCTCGTCTACTACTTTAGACATTTTAATAAAATTATTATTTTATACTTTTATACATTATTAATGCAAAAATTTGATTAAGAGTATTTTTAAATAAAAAAAAAATTACTATCAAAAATGATAGAGAAAAAAAAACAATATATTTTTTTTTAATGAAATAGAATATTCTTAATTCTTAAAATTTATTAAAAAAAAAAAAAAAAACATAAAAAAAGAGTTGTAAGTACAAAATTACATATTTTGTAAGTACACAAAAAAAGAAAAAAGAAAATAAAATTAAAAATAAAATTAAAAATAAAAACATATATTATTATTAATTTGGATAAATATAAACAGGTTTAAAAGAATTCAAAAATTCAGTATAATTTACTTTATCATCTGCTTCTACAGTATATGCCAATAAATCTATTTGCTCGTCTGTTAAAGGCTTATTCCTTCAAAAAAAAAAAAACAGAAAAGAAATTATAAAATACATATAATGTTAAAATAATTAAAATTATAAATAATAAAGTAAAATAATTAAAGAAAATTGGTCAATGAAAAGCATAAGTATTTTTCTTAATGCTTTAGTTTTTTTTTTTTTTATTTCATTTAGAAAATTACATTTCATATTTCTGTTGTTGTAAAATTTTATTTAATTCTAATAAGACATATCTAAAATGTAAACTTGTTATTTTTCCTTGTGTTGAATCTTCTAAGTATTTCAAGCATTTTTTTAAGGGTACCTTATTTTCATATATGACAGTACATATATGACACCATATCTAAAAAAAAAAAAAAAAATTACACAAAGAAAATGGATAATAGATAAGAAAGAATACATATTTCATAAATAAAAAATTTAAAAAGAAAATTATAACCTCGTCTACATAAGAATATTTACTTTTATTCACAATATAAAAGGCTTGTAAAAATTCAAGGAAATTAATTTTACATGACTTTGTTATGTCTATAGATTTAGCTAGCTTTAAAAATTTGGGGAAAGAAAAAAAAATTATTTCATTAAAATTTAAAGAAAAAACAATTTAATATTTCATGAATAAAACTTATAAAAAAAAAATATATATATTATTTATTAATTTATTATTACTTCTAATAAAATATTATCATTAACTTCAAAATCCACTTCTTTACTAATTTTATTCATGTCAAATGTTTTAATTGCTTTGACAAAATCATTATAGTCTAAATAACCTATTAAAAAAATAAAATAAAAAATTAAATAGATATATTTATATGTATATATACTCTATTATTTGAGATACATTTTTATGTGAATTTTTTTTTTTTTTTTGTATAATTTTAAGATATAAACCATTTCCAAAATGATCATAATTTTTGAATTTTTGAAATAAAGCAACAGCTTTTATTACACTTGATCTTTTTCTCCTCTCAGAATTATTCCTTAGGTTATTTTCTTCGTAAAATTTATAGTGAAAATTAGCAATATCTGTACTATCAGATAAAATATATTTACCAATTGTTTCGATTAATTTTTTTATTTTTTCATTGTTTATATACTCCTTATTAATTGATAAACGGTAACACACTCTCATTTTACCAATAAATTCAGCTACATCAATTTTATCATTTTCTAATATTTTATTTTTTTTACATAAGGAGTTACTGTTGATTAATCTCATTAAAATTCTGATTTGTACAATTGATAGATCTACAGGGTGATAAAAAAAAAAAAAAAAAGCGTAAATATTTTTTAAATAATACATAAAATGCTTTAAATATGAGAATTAATACATAAAAGTATTTTTAAAAAAAAACATTTACCTATATTTAAATCTTTTAAAACTTGTTCAAATTCAGAAAATGTAACCTTTCCATCTAAGTTCTTATCAAATACCATTAAAGTTTCTCTTAAGCTTAAGTCTGCTTTTAGTAAAGTTTCATATAAATGTTCAAAACATTCATTCTTCCATTCTGTATTTATAAACTTTTCGTTAGGAGCATAATTTACTTTAAATCTACTTAAGACATTATTATAATTTACACAATTATTTTCAATAATTTTTAATTTTTTACATAAATAAATCCAGGGAACATTTTTTATTTTGCTAACTTTTTCTAGTTCTTCTCTTTAAAAAAAAAAAAAATATATAAAAATATTACATAAAAGTGTAAAAAAATTAAGATTAATAATTTTTTTTTTAAATTACGTCCATGTATTTATGTTAACGATTCCTGTTTTTTGTTTATCTTTTCTGTATAAATTGTTCCATAAGGAATTTTTTTCATTGCAAATTAATGCACTCAAACAACTCAAAATATCGTTCATTAAACCTTCGCAAGATATTTTCTTGTTTTTTTTTTGTTCCTTTAAAAAAAAAAATATATATATATATATATATATATTTATATATTTTTTATTATAAATAATTTAATACAATTATTTGAATAGTATTATTATGTTCCTTTTATTTGTAAAATTATAAATTACTTTTAAATTTATTAATATATATATGTATATTTGTTTACATTTTTTTCTAGTTCTAATATTTTTGAATAATGCAAGACTTTTTCTCTTAATTTTTTGTTTTCTTCAAAAGTTTCTCTAATTTTTTCAAGAGTTGGCGACATATATTCTTGCACTTCAAAAGTTAAGTCTTGGTTAAAGATAATTATAGCACCTAAATTTTTTATTTTATTACAATAATTTGATGCAGAAAATAATGTAATACATTTTCCTTCATGATGACTTTCAATTCCTTTTAAATTCTTAGGAACTTGATGAGATCGAATTAAAATATCTAAATCATTATTTTTTAAAAATATATCTGTTATATCTGGTCCGAAGCTTATACAATTATTTCCTCTTGCATTATCCCCAATTCCGTTTTTATTTTGGGGATCAGACCATAACAAATCAAAAATTATTGTATCTTCATATTTTTCCGGATGTAAAATTTCACACTTCTTTCTATTCAAAGAATTTATTTCTTTTAATGTTACGTTTTTATATCTGCATAATCCCCCGTGAACAACAAATATTTTATCTATTATAAAAAAAAAAAAAAAAAAGAAAAAATGTCTTAGCTAAATATATAGATAAATTAATGAATAGATAAAAAAAATATATAAATTTACTTTGAATATTCACTGCTAGACTTAACAACTCGAAAATATTTTGAAATAAATCAAAGATAGTATTGTCATATTTAGAAATAACTGAAAAAAAAAATTTTAAGTATATAAAAAAAATAAATCTTCAAATATACTAACATAAAATTAGTGAAAATATTACCTTCATTATAAAATCCATATACTTCATTCATATATGAGCATTCATGATTTCCTCTATTAATTACTACATTATCGTAATTACTTAATTTAAAAGTAAATAAAAGTAAAAATATCTCCGTGGCATTTTCTCCCCTATCAGCTATATCACCATTAAAAATATATCTATATGAGAAAAAAAAAAAAAAAGTAAAATAAATAAAAATAAATTTAATATTTTTAATAAATATATAAAAAACATTTTTTTTTTTTATTAACATATTATTTGATGATGGTGGGCCAAATCTGTTGAATAACCAAAGAACATCACGTAACTGTCCATGGACATCTCCTAATAACTTCAAAAAAAAAAATATAAGGACATATATATATATATATATATATATGGGAAAATGAAAAAAAAAAAGGGAAGTCTATTTTTTTTTATTTTCATTGTTTTACAATTAATTTACTATCTTTCGATTTTTTAGACATATCTATGTTTATTATAGAACTCTTTATATTTTCTTCTAGCATTTTTTTTGTTTTATCTAATATTGTATACACCAAATTATAGGGCAATGTAATCTAAGAAATAGATAAATAAATAAAAGTTATGTAAAAACTAAATTATTAAAAAAATATATCTTTTTAAAAAATGGTAATATATGTATTTACATTTTTAGATGTTAAAAAAAACTGAAACATTTCCATAGCAAATTTTTTATCAATTTTATCTTTTAATTGTGGAACTTTAGTTGCATAAAAACTAGACTTAAAAAGTAGTAAGGTATATTATTATATATTAAATTTTAGAAAATAGTATTTTTTTTTTTTTATGAACTATATATAAACTTATAGAAAAAATAATTTAAAAAAAAATGAATATGTTTACAATGATATATCATTTTTAAAAAAAGTGTGTCTATTACTTCATAAGAAATGGTAGAAGCACGAGAAAACTGATTTGAATTACTTGAAAAACATTTAGATGAAAACTGAATTTTTCCCTTTTTCATATCTTTTTTTATTATTTTTACTAAAGGTTTATAAATTTCTCTAAGTAAAATTAGTATGTTAAATATTGTTTTCATTTGTAAATATATATATATATATTCATAGTATTTATATATGTTTTGTCTCTATTTTCTCTTATATTTTTTTTTAATTACTCATGACTATTTAGAGTTAAATGTTCATGCAAATGTTCGAACTTTCTCCAAACAGTACAACAAACAAAAGAATAGAAATTTTTCTTAGCTAAAAATCCCCTGAATATCTTTTGTATCATTATGCATGCACTCTCTTTTTCTAAAATGTTAATAAATATATACAAATTTTATTAATTGAATCTCATATTTATGTTATTTTTCATATAAATATATATATATTATTTAACAGAAAGTTATTAATATAATTAAAAGAAAAATACCATCATATAATTTTATTGAATCAACAGAACAAAATATTATTAAATCATCTGTGTCATATATTTTTTTATTTCTATAAATCCCATTTGTATAACCAATTTTATTTGTATACTTTGCTGCATATATTTTATACAAATTTCCTTTTTCATTTTTTATATTTTGAATATGTTGAATAATTGATTTATGACCATATATCATCACAATATCTTTAACATTATAACTCACCATTTTATATTTCACAAAAATAAACAAATTTTTATACACAAGTTTTTTTTTCACTTATTGAAATGTTGAAAATATTCACAGAAGTATAAATGCTTCAGCAAATAAAAGTTAAAAAATAATTTATTATATATAAAAATAAATTATTATTTGATTTAATATTTAAAAAAAAAATTTCTCTTTTTTTTTTTTTTAAATATAAAATAGAAATTTCATTTATTTTATAGAACAATTCTATTAAAACATGAAATTTTTTAATTGCACACATAGCAAAAGCTTATTTTTTCAAATACATTGAATTAATGATTATAATTTTTTTATAAAATAAAAAAAAAATCTGTTCTTTTTTTTATATTTTTAATTGAATATTATAATTTCTAAATGTAATGAAATAATTTTTTGAATAATTTAATATGTTGCAATTAATTATGGTATGTTAAAAAAACAAAAAAATAAAAAATGTCTTAAATTTCAAAAAAAAAATTAAAAAAAACAAAAAATAATTATATATTACGATAAAAAAAACAAAAAATTATAATAAAATAAAAAAATATAAATATACGAATTTTTTCATTTTTATATAACTCACTATTTAAAAAGTTCTTTATCTTCATTCTTTTGTTTTATATATTTCTACAAAAAGAAATAAATAAAAAAAAAATTATAAAACATATATAAGTAGAAATATTATTTCCTAATAAAATAATAATTCATTATTTTTTTTTTTTAAATAAAAAATATATATATATTACTCGCATATTAAATTCAGAGTCATAACTTTTTTTTTTCTCAGTTTCCAATGAATCTACCACCTATAATATAAAAAGTAATATTAATAAAATTGTATATATATTTACTGAATTACATTTATGAAAACTCTTACATTTTTTTTAATGTCTTCATATTCATAAGCCTATAAAAAAAAGAACATATTTTTATATATAAAAATATACTTATAGTTAGAATATTAATAAATAATAATTTTAATGAAAAAGAAATTTACATTTAAAGAATCTACATAAAATTTTAATCCATCAGTATTTAACCAATCATGATTCATAGACTCATTGTTTTTTTCTAATTAAAAAAAAAAATTAATAATATATATATATATATATAATATCTACAGTATTATATTTAAATTTTATTCAAACCGCTGTTTAAAAAAAGACCTTTTAATCTGTTATCAAACTCTTCTAATTTTTTTAAAGACTATAGAAATAAAAAATATAAATTAAAAAAAAAAAAATTAGGATGTATATATATATATATATATATATATATATATAATTACCAATTTTTCTCTTTCTGTTTTAGACATTTTTTTATATTTTTTCATATTCTTTAAATATACTTCATTCTGAAAAAAAAAAAAAAAAAATAATTATTTTATTTTTCTAGTATATATTAAATATGTATTCGTATATTACTAAATCAGCAAGTTCATTTATACTTCTTGGATTTTTATTTTTCTTATTGCATGCTGCTTCTATAGTGTTTGTCCTTTTTTTTAATATATTAATTTTTTCTATTTTTGACTCTTCATCTTTTTTTTTATTTATCAACGATGGATTATCATTTTCATTTTTTGTATCAAATTGATTGGCATTTATTTTTTTTAATTCATTACTATGCCTGCTAAAGTCATTTGCTTTATTATTTTTTTTAATTTCAATTTCATATTTTGAACTTGTGTTATCTAAACTTTTTTTATCAATACTTTTCTCCTCTTCATTTTTTTCTTCTTTTTTTTTTCCTGTTTCTTTTTTTTTATTAATTTTCTCTTTTTCATTCTTTTCTTCTTTATTTTTCTCTTTGTTTATCTTTTCTTCATTTTCCTCCTTTTTCTCTTTTTCTTCTCCGCTTTTCTCCTTTTCATTTTCTTCTTCTTCATTTTCAGATCCTTCGTCTACACCACTGATATTGTAATTAAATGATAGTAGATTATATTTTAGTTGCTTTTTTTCTTTTCTTTTTAAATCTTCATATTTTGTATTTGATTTATTGTCTTTTAAATTGTCTTCATAATTAATATATGGAACCAAATGGTGAAACGGATTTTCAATAATTTTTATATATTCAATATATGGAATATCCTCTATGGGTTCATCATTTTTATTAGTTTTTATGTTGTTAAATTTTAGTAAATTATAAATACTGTGTTTTGCTACTTTCCCAAACAATGTACTTTTATTATTTAAATATTCTACCTTATCTAGTGTAATAAAAAATTGACTACCATTAGATGGTTTGTCTATATTTAAATTAGCAAAAGATAAACACCCACAGTATAGAAATTTTAGCCTACTATTGTATTCATTTTGAAATGGTTCTTTAAAAGCATATTCATTATCTAAAAAATAAAAAATAAAATAAATTTTTACAACCTAAAAAACAAAAAAATATATATATATATATATATTTACGTAATCCAGTATTTGTGTGATCTCCAGTTTGAATTAAAAATTTTGGTATAACTCGAAAAAATTTATTTTTATTATAATAATTATTTAAACATAATTGAATAAAATTTTTACAAGCTATTGGGCATTCATTGCTAAAAAGTAAAACTTCTAATTCGCCCAAACTAGTATATATAATTACTTTTCCTGATGTTTTCGGTTCAATACTATAAACTTCTGACATTTATTCAATTAAAAAAAAAAAAAATAGAAGTTGTAATTTTTTAATACATATTATATATATATATATATATATATATATATATATATATATATATATATTTATTTTGTTTATTTATTTTTATATATATTTTTTTGTTTTAAAACGACAATTTTTAAAATTTATTTCACTAAAAATTAAAAATGCAATTCTTTTTTTTCACATATACACTATTTTTTTTATCTTTTTAATAAATTTGTTTATTATTTCATTTTTTTTTTTTAATTTATTATGCTTTTTATCTTTTAAATATACAATTCTTTATTTCATGTTTTAAAATTTATGAATCAAGAGATGATTAAGTATTCTTTATAAATCTTTAGTTAAAAAAAAAAAAAAATGACAAGGAGAATTTAATTTTTATAATTATTTTTATTATTTCTGTATTTATTTAAAATTTTAAGGTTAAGTGAAATGTATATGAGTTTTTATACGCTTTGAAGAATATTTTCATTTTTAAATAAAATTTTAAACATAAATATAATTTTATTTAAAAATGAAAAGGAAACTGCAGTATAAGAATGATTTTAGAAAATACAGACATTTTTTTAAGTAATAATTTTTAAAATAATTATATTTAAATTTCAATTATATATTAGATGCATATCTATTTATTTAATACAAAAATGAAATGATTTTATAAAAATGTTAAAATTTTTGAATATTTCAAAGAGTTTTTTCATATATGAAGTTGTGAAATAATACTTTTAATTATTTAAATTCTTCAGTGTTCTTATTATCACATAATTTACTATCTGCATATTATATTTTTCTGAAACTTGAAATTAAAGAGATTAAGAAAAGGTTTACATCGAAATTTTCTTTTTTTTTGTATTTTTTTGTATTTTTTCGCACATAATTATAGATATTTACAGAAAAAAAAAAATTTTACATTAACACTCAATAAGAAATTAAAATATATTTTTTGTTAGATATATGCACCATAAAAGTATTTTTTTTTTTATAAATATGTACAGTTTTATCTTACCATTTTTCTAAAAGTTTTGGTTGTATTCCCTTTTTCTGAAATAATAATAAGGATTTTTTAAAGTGTATTCTTTATAAAAAATTCGAAAAAAACATTCTTTTTCATAAATTTTTATTATTATATCAATTTTAACAATGTGTTTAAAAATATTTTAATTGTATTTAAAATAAGTACTTAAATGTTTTTTTTTTTTTTTCTACATAAATAAAACATATATAGATGAAAAAAAAAAAAAAAAATAAACAAATAAATGAACAAAAAAAAAAAAAAAAACGAATAAATGAATAAATTAATAAAATAATGATATAGACAAAAATAGTAAGCAAATAAATTAATAAGTAAGCATATGAATAAACAAATTAATAAGATAAAATCAATTAGTACAATTAAAAAAAAAAAATTTATATATTTAAAATAAATATATTTTAAAACCTATCAATACAATTAATAGGATAGTTTTTTTTTTTTTTATCTTTTTATAAAAAACAAAAAGAAAAAAAATCTTAAAATTTAATAATAAAGATTAAAAATTTCTTCTTTTAATAAAATTTTCCTACGAATCATTATTACTAGCTCTATATATGTGTAATTTTTGGATTATATTTATATTTTTACTATTACATATTCATAATTTTTTGTACTGATTCATACAATAATAATAAACATTAATATTTATTTAATATAATAATGCATATATATATATATACTTGAACATTTTTTTTCTTAAAAAAAAGTGCAAAGATAATAAAAAATATCATATGATAAAAGAGATATTATATGATTTTTTCTTTTTAGCCTAATAATCCAAGCATTTCTTAAATTAATTTTTCTTGAATGCTGCATAATAAATTGTTTGATTTCATTATCTTCTGTTAGATCAATTGGTAAGTTGTTGCAGCTAGTTTTCATAAATATATTTGCTCCTCTTTTTACTAAACTTTTAAATATTTTAATATTACCAGTTATGGAAGCAGCATGAATTGGGAAAAGTTGTAAACGAACATCAAAATAATTAGGATCTGCTCCTTTTTTTAAAATTATATCAACAATTTTATAATTTCCAGATGTTATTGCACAGCATAATATTTTACTTGTTATTCTTTTTTTAAAAATAGATTTAAATTTTAAATAATAATGTATTTCTAAATTTTTTGTATAAACGTTATATTTCTTCATTATACTCACAATTTCCTTCATTTTTTTATTTAATGATTGTTCAATTTGTTGGCATATTAAATATTTAACAATACCCTTATGCCCTTCAAATGAAGCATAATGAACTGGTTCCAATAAATTTAAATCTAAGCATGAAATATCGGCCCCATTTTCAGTTAATAATTTTACTATTTCGAAATTTCCCATCATAGAAGCAGCGTGTAAAGCAGAATCATATTTTTCATCTAAATTTAAATTTAATAGAGCACCATTTTCTAATAAATATCTGCAAACATTCAAATGATTAGATATAGAAGCACACCATAGAGGGGTTTCATTGTCAGAAGATAAAGCATTTATATCAGCATTATTATCAATTAAAAATTTTAGAGACTCCATGTCTCCTTTTGATGCAGATAAGTGTAATGGAGTAAATTTTCTTATTCTTGTTTTACTGTTCACATCTGTTCCTGATTTTAGAATATTTTTTATTAATTCAATGTTTCCTTCTTTTGTTGCTAAGTGAATTGGTTGCAAGTCAGAAATATTATCAATCATGGATAAATTTTCTAAATTTCCTCTATATTCATCCATATATACGTCCAGTTCACTATAATTAAGATCATTATTTTCATTTATATTTTCATTTACTTCTATTATGCTATCATTATTCCTACAAAAATTTATTAAATATGCTTCTACTGTTTCATGCTCATCACTTTTATTATTAACAAATTTTTTTACAGAATGTTTTTTTTTATTTTGATCACTGCAAATATTTATGTGAACCCTTTTATTTTCTTTTTTTTTCTTTTTTTCTTCTTTCAAAATACCTCTCTTTTTCTCTTTTTTATCTATATAATTACTAAAAACTTTTTCCTTTTTTATTTTTTCCAATTTATTTTTTGTTCCTTTCTTTTCTTTTTTTTTTTTTTTTTTACATTTATATGATTCTGTATTATCATATTCCTTATGCAGATGCTCATTCTTCCACTTAATAGGGTTTAACTTAAGATATTTATTAATTTTATTATAATTATATATGCACTTGCTATTATTTTGTTGCTTTTTAATGTTTACACGTTTAAACCTATAATAAACTTTGTTGATAGAATATATGAACTTACAGGTATAGCAATTTAAATTATATAATTCTATGTGATTTTTGCAAATTAAATTTTTTATACGCTTTTTCTTATTTTTATTAAAAATTTTATATAACTTTTTATAAAATATTTCATTATATGCTACTTTGATTTCCTTATAAATGATTCCATTAAATTTATTAGATTGTTTGTTACTTTTTCTTTCAAGGAAATTTATATAATTTTCTTTTGACTTATATGCCATACCTCTATTTTCATTGTAAACATCATTTTTAATAAAATGACTTGATATAATTTTATCATTTAAACTGACACATGAATAAGATTTATCATAAATATCATTATTAAATTTTTTTTTGTTATACTCTTCTTCAATGCTTATTTTCTTTATTGCTTTTTTTTCGCTAACAGAACTTAGAAAGTATTGTTTCATATAATCATAAAAAAGGTTAGAATCCATATATTTTGAATCGCATCCTATGTTTTTTTTTTCTATATTTTCATTAGATTTGTTGTCTAGACAAACACTAGTTTTTTCTACAAACCATTCCTTATTTTCATTTTTAATATTTTTATTATCCTCTGAAAACATAAAATTATTTCCTTTTTTTTTATTTAATCTATTAATATTTGTGTATTTTTTATTTAGACTATTTTTATTCACTTTTTTACGATCATCTAATAATATATAGTCATTTTTATTATTCATAATATGGGTATTCTTTTCCTTTTCCTTTTCCTTTTCCTTTTCCTTTTCCTTTCCCTTTCCCTTTCCCTTTCCCTTTTTTTTCTTTTTTTCTTTTTCTTTTTTTTCTTTTTTTCTTTCTTGATAATTATATAACAATATTTTAATTAACTCTAATAATAAATTTTTATTTTTTTTTGTATCGTAATATTTTAAAATATAATTTTTTTCATTTCCCTTTTCTATAGAATGATTTATAATTTTATTAATTAGAAAAGTTATATAATTATTTAGTTGTGCTTTCACATTTAAAATACTGAATAACTCAAATTGTAAATTTATAAAATTTGATTTGCCTTTTATAACACTATACGTAATTTTATTTCTGAATTTTTTTAGAAATAAATTAAGAACATTTAGTTTAATATCAAATAAGGATTTACAATGAAAAATTTTCTTATATAGCAATTTAATAAAAATGAGTTTAATTTTACCATTGTTTATATTTATAAAATGTAGTAAAATTTTTAATTGTACATATATCCTTTTTAATTTATGAAAATATATATCTTTCTTTTTTTTTTTATTTAAAGACAATAGTTTTTTTTTAAACATTTTTTATTTTTGTAAAATATAATTTTTTTTTTATTTTTAAATTAAAAAAGAAAAATATATGGAAATAAATTATTCTGAGTTTATAAAATTTATATGTTCATCTAATCTTCTTGAGTATTCTATATAATATATATATATATATATGTATATAGATATATATGTATACATATATTTATGTATATATGTATATATGTATACATATATTTATGTATGTATGTATATATGTATACACATATGTATGTATGTATTTATACTTTGTTTTACTTTCTCATTTCCTAATTTTAAGATATATCAATTATATACATGCATCTATCTATATTTACAATATAAAATTATAAAATACCATAGGATAACTATTCAAATTAATAAAAATTCAAAGGAAACATAACAAAGAATAGAATAAAAAAAAAAGGTAAATAATAAAAAAAAAAAATTAATAAATAAATAAACAAAAAAATAAACAAAAAATAGAATACAAAATATCAAGAGAAATAAAAAAAAAATTAAAATAAGGTGATAAAGATAGAAAAATATTTTTAGAAGCGAAGCTATTTTTATATATATATATGCATTAACACATCAGTGTCGTTATATTAATAAATTAAATTATTTTGTAAAACATTTCATTTTTGTTTACTCTATTAAATTTTAATTTCTACATAAGTTTTTTTTCTTAAATATTAAATACTAAATATAAATAGTGACAATATCTAAATATAATAATTTGGTATTAATTAAAAAAAAATAATGTCAAATATAATTTAAAAAAAAAAACAAAAACAAAAAAAAATTACAAGCATTTAAAATTAAATTATCCATTTTTTATTTTTATTATTAAGAATTAAAATAAAAAAAAAAAAAGATATATAAAACAGATACATAGAAAATTTATAAATAGTGTTATTTTATAAAATAAAATTGCAATCAATAATAAAAATATATATGGAGGAAAAAAAAAAAAAAAAATTTAACTCTACAGTTACACATGAACAAACTTTCTTGATAATTTGCATCTTTTTTTTTTTTTTTAAAAGAAAAATTCTCTTAAAAATATATTATATTAATAGTTTTTTTTTAAATTTTTTTTTCTCCTTTTATTATTTGTTTGCATTATAAATATATAAAAGCATAGTTTGCTTCCTTTTCTAGTAAACAAGAAAAAAAGTTACACACAATAAAAGACATTACTTTTATAATACAATTTTAAACAAAAATATATTTTTTTTTATAAAATAAATAATAATATATATATTATCTTTTTTTTTTTTTTTTCAAAAGAAAATATATATTTTTTTAATTATTTACTAATGCATAATTAATTAAAATAAACATAGAATAATAGAAAATAGAATCAAAGAAAATATTCTTTTGAAGAGTTTATTGATATTAATAATATTTAAAATGTTTCATACTATTTTCTATTCTTTTATAAAAAATGAAAAAAAATAAAGATAATGTAAAAGGAACAGAAACAACATTCTATTTAATTAATACTGTAAATTTAAAAAAAGTATTCGATGTAAACCAATTTTCCTTTTTATTATGTTATGTTTATATTATATTGCTGGTTAAGTGATAATAATTTTTCAAAATTACAAATTACGATGAAAAATTAAATTATTTCTTAAGATGTGTGCTTTAGAAGTGCATTTTTTTTCCCCCCAATTTTCATTTTAAATATTTTAAAAAGAAATTCAAAATATGTGTGTATTTTATTTAATTTATTCTTTTTCTTATATTTATGATAACTTTATATATATTATTAATTTTATGTTTTCCCTTTTTTTAGTTTTATTTTTGTTTTTCATTTAGTTATATAAACTCTTAATTTTTCTTAGTTTTAAATAATTAAAAAAAAAAAGAATAAAATTTCTCTGAATATAGACAAATATAAATATGTACAAAAAATACATTTTATTAAGTGTATACTTTTCCCTTTTCATTTAATAGTTTATAATATTTTCTAAATTTTTATTCGTAAAATTTATAAATACCGTTGTAAATTTTCATAAATATTGATAGATTATTTCATAAATATACTCTCGTAAAAGTTATGACGAAAACAATTATCTTTTAATATATATATATTTTTTTATCCTTTTAGGAAATTTTATTTTTTTTTATGCAAGTAAAATTTAAGAATATATTTTTTATATAAAATATACAACAGAATAATATTTTTATTTAAATTCATATTAAGATTTACAAGAATTTTAGCTTTTAGGTTTCGTAGAATTCTTGAGGATATATATATTAATGATAACAAATGAAAAAACAATTTTTTATAGGGAGGAATGTACATATAACATAATTTTTTAAATGTACTATAAAATGTTCAATTATATAAAATAGAATATAATTAAATAGATAAATATATAATAAAAATATACTTTCAAAATAAACATTATGAATCCTCTCAAATAAATCATTGAAAATTAATTATTCATAATTTATTTAATATAAAAAAAAAACTATATTAATTTTGAAAAAATTATATTTTCTTTATCGGTACATTTTATTTTAATTAAATACAATTTTTTTAAAATTTCATATTTTTATTTTTTTATATATTAGATAATCAAAAAGTATAACTCTCAATAGCTCAGAAAATATATTTTATATACCACTGTTGTAATAATAAGATATTTTAAAATTATTTTGTATAATTATACAGTTGTAACAATTAAAATTTTTCTATTTTAAAAAAACAAAAATAAGTTAAATGACCATACGATAATTTCTTTATTCGATAACTTTTCTTCTTTTTTTCCTTCTTCCTTTATATAAAATTAAAAACATATTTTATATGATTGAAAATGATAATTTTAATTTTAAAATTATGAATTAATATAATATATATGTGATAGTGTATGCATTTGGCCCCTATTTAAAAATATTTAGTTAAAAAATATTCTCATTTTAACTGAAAAATATAAAAAAAAATTACATACATTTATATAATACTTATTTAGCTTATATTAGTGAAATAAAAAAAAAAAAGGGGTTTCAATATTTTAATTAAATATCAATTTAAATTTAATATTTTAATAGCTTTCCAAAAAAAATGTTAATAAAAAAATATAGTGATTTAAAGTATTATAAAAATTATATATATATTTTTCATTATAATTTGGTTGAAAATTTTTAAAAAAGCACGTAAATTCTATTTTCAAAAAAAAAAAAGAAAAAAAAAATTAATAAAAAAAAAAAAAAATACATAAAAATAATAAAAAAGATATAATCAGATATGATGAATCAAATTATGTTATATAAATATAGGGATTCTCTTATATAGAAAGTTTCTTTTTTTTTACATATAATAGAATGATATAAATTTACTATAAATGTAAAAAAAAAATTTTTAATATTTTTAATTTTATTTATTTTCTAATATAAAAGAATTTTTAATATATATATATAAATATTGGGATTTTAAAAATGATTAAAAAAGGGAGTTTAAAATTAAAAAATTTGAAAATTGCAAGAAGTTCTATTAATAATGTAAAAACTGATGATCGTTCAATAAATAAAGAAAATGGAAAAAATAAAAATGAAGAAAAATTGAAGAGATTAAAAATGTATCGTACAAAAGCTAATTTTAAAAAAATGAATATGAAAATAAATGAGGTGAGAAGAATAGAACCCAATATAAAATGGTTTAATAATACAAGAACAATAAGTCAAAATAAGTTAGAAATATTTCGAAATAAGTTAGAAGAATCCACTCATGATCCATTCAGTATAATTATAAAAAGATCTAAAATACCTGTAGAATTATTAAAAGATGAAAGATATAGTGTAACAAAAAAATATAAAAATGAGAATTTTTTAAGAATAGAAAACTATGATGACGTATTTAGTAAAAGGAAAAAAAGAAAAAGACCAAAATTGAATGTATCCAGTATTGAAGAATTTGCAAATAATGCTAAAAATAAACTATCCACTTATGAAACGAAAAACGATAAATCCCTAATTGAAAAAAAAAGTGAAGTAGAAAAAAAATATAGTAATGATCAATTATTAAAAATAGGTCAGTCAAAGAGAATATGGAATGAATTATATAAAGTGGTAGATAGTTCTGATATTATTTTAGAAGTGTTAGATGCACGTGATCCTATTGGAACTAGATGCAAAAAATTAGAAGAGAGTTTAAAAAAAGACAGGCCACATAAGCATATAATATTAATAATCAATAAAATTGATTTAATACCGACATCCGTAGCAGAAAAATGGATAAAAATTCTTTCAAAGGAATATCCAACTATTGCTTATCATGCAAACATAAATAAGCCATTTGGCAAAAGTGATTTATTTAATATAATTAGGCAGTATACTCAATTTTTTAAACAACAAAAAAAAAAGCATGTTCATATTGGTTTAATAGGTTATCCTAATGTAGGAAAAAGTGCTATAATTAATTCATTAAAGAAAAAGGTTGTTTGCATTTCTGCTTGTTTACCAGGTCAAACAAAATATTGGCAATTTATAAAATTAACCAACAAAGTTTATTTAATTGATTGCCCTGGAATTGTACCATATGATGTTGAAGATTCAGATAAAATTTTAAGATGTACAATGAGAATTGAAAAAATTACTAATCCTCATTTTTATATTGATGATATTTTTAAAATGGTTAATAAATCTCACATATTTAAAATTTATAAATTATCAGAGGATTTAACTTTTCAAAACTCAGAAGAATTTCTAGAGATTTTAGCAAAAAAAATGGGGAAACTTTTAAAAGGTGGTCAACCTGATATCATTTCTGTTTCTAAAATTATCTTAAATGATTGGATAAAAGGAAAAATTCCTTATTTTGTTAATCCAGACGATTATTTAAAGGAAATTAAAGAAAATAATAAAAGCAATGAAGAAAATTTGCATGTGCATCCAAAAGAAAATTGTGTTGATGCTGACAAAGTTAGTGAAGATTTAAATGATGAAACAAGTGAAGAATTTAATGAAGAAGTCAGTGAAGAATTATGTGATGAAAAAGATGAAGAATTATGTGATGAAGAAGATGAAGAATTAAGTAATGAAGAAGATGAAGAATTAAGTAAAGAAGAAGATAAAGAATTAAGTAAAGAAGAAGATAAAGAATTAAGTAAAATATGAAATAATAATTAATAAAAAAAAATAAGGAATAGGATAATTAAATTTATAAAAATAAAAAAAAAGATAAAAGTTTGTTTTGTCTACCTTTTTGATAGTTTTTGCATTTTGTTTTCAAATAGAAATACTTAAAGCTTATGTATGCATTTAAAATATCAACATATTTTAACTAAAATAAAAATTAAATAAAAAAGAAATACATTTTGTTTTATTTATTAATTATTTTTCTTTTTTTTTTTGTTGAAATCGTTATTTTTCTATTTTTAAAAAAATATTATTTGATTGTGGCATCTTTTTTTATCCTTCTTTTTATATTAATAAATATATTAATATACTTAGAAATACGATTAAATTTTTAATATAAATTTTTCTGAGTTCTTCAAAAATGTAAATTAAGATACTATATTTCATAAAAAAATTCTAAGACTTATCTAAATATTAGCATTAGAAAGTTAATTTTTTCTTGTTATTCTTTATATTTTTCCATATGTTAAAAAAAAAAAAAAGCAAATTTTTTATATAAAATGTATTTAAGAAATAAATATGTAAACATATGAATGGAGAATAAAAAATAAGTAAAAATATATAGAAAGCACATAAATATATGCATAAATATAAATAAAAAAAAGCACCAAAATAAAAGAAATATATTTTTTCAATTTATAATTATTTTAATTTAAATAAAAAGTTTATATAATATTGGAGTATTTAGGAATTGAATAAAATATTAAAAATATATACACATAATAAATATGTTAAGAATATTAGTGAAAAAAAGAGCTATACAAAAATCAAAAATATTGAATAAAAGTTAAAGTATTCATATATATATATATTTTAATAGCATTAATATTATGAGATATATAGAAAAAATAGATTAATAATAAAAAAAATAATAAATATATGTCCAGATTCCATATATTAATTATATGTTTGCATATAGTGTTAATATATGTAATATGAAGAAAAAAAAATTATAGTATAAATAAAACTGTAAAATATATTAATGCACAAGCAGTGAGTTATGTAATTAAAAGCAATACAAATAAGTAAAAAAGAAAAATAAAACAAAACAAAAATTTATGTATGAGTAAGATGTATGTTTAATGTATTATTTTCTTTAAAAAGTTAAAAATAAAATGCTATTTTAATTTGTGTAGTTTCAAGTTTAAAAAGTTAAAAATAAAATACTACTTTTATTTAGTTTCTTTGACCATCGTTTTATATTATATCTCATTTTACTTAATAATTGTAAACATTTATCTGCATTTTCGTGATCTATTTTATCTAATAAGCAGGATGATTTGTCAAATATTTCTATACACAATTTTAAAGCTTTTTGTTCATATCCTAAAATAAAATATAAAAAATAGATGTAACTACTTGCTAAATGTAAGTAGTTCACATCAGTCGGCTGCATGTATTTTTTTCCTAAGTCTAAAGCTTTTTTATATGCTTCTTGAGCTAATTGTTCATATTTATATTTCACACCAGTTTCAGTTATATCTGATATTATTTTATATTGATTCCCATTTAAATAAATATAATAAATCCTATTTTGTTCTTCATTTATTGTATACAAAATACAATTTATAAGGTTTATTATGACTTCACAGTTTAAAAGAAATTGAGTTTTTATTTTCAGTCTAGTATTTTTACATATGTTTCTTTTTAATTGTAGATTATAATTTCCATCTTGTTCTATTATTGTATCCTTTTTATGATAAAACTTAAAAGTATATTTATATGAAATTATGGAATGATAACTATATGCTCTTAAAGTATTTTCTAAACCTTCTTTTTCTTTTTCTGTTAATTCTACTTCAGGATGATTTACTCTATCTAACAAAAGAAGTATTGCACAAGTAACAGAATAATTATAATCTGAATATTTATATGTTGTGTTCAAGAAATTATATATGGTTTCTCTAGTAAATTCTACTTTTATACTACCATTAACATTGCTATTAATTAATGATTTTACATTATTACTATATGTTTCAAGCAAATTATTATATTTTTGCAAGATTTTATCTTTTATATTTTTTATTTTTTCTTCTTTATCTATTTCATACTCCACAGAAAGATTTTCCACATTGCTATCATTGTCTGAATAATCTGATAGTTTTAATTGGGTCGTTCTATAGCCTATTTCTGTATGATTTACTATGTTTTGAATACTTTTATCTGTTTTTGTTTTACTTTTATCATGAGTTTTTTTGATATCATCATTAGAGCTATTTTTTGCTTTTAGCTTGCTTTCTGCTGTTTTAGATTTATTTAATACATTCTTTTTTGTATTGGTAGTTTTATTTAAGTTTGTTTTTTTTTTTGTTAAATTATAATCATGATTGTTTCTATTACTTTCAATAACATTTGGGGATAAAGCTTTTATACTAGAATTCTCTTTGTTAGTATTGCTATTGTTAGAAATATTGTT